>NC_134353.1:708200929-708500929 GCF_048569485.1 Anomaloglossus baeobatrachus | reverse complement strand
CTCTCTCTCTCTGCCCCCTGTAGCACACTCTCTCTCTCTGCCCCCTGTGGCACACTCTCTCTCTCTCTGCCCCCTGTGGCACTCTCTCTCTCTCTGCCCCCTGTAGCGCACTCTCTCTGTCCCCTGTAGCGCACTCTCTCTGCCCCCTGTAGCGCACTCTCTCTGCCCCCTGTAGCGCACTCTCTCTGCCCCTCTGTGGCACACTCTCTCTCTCTGCCCCCTGTGGCACACTCTCTCTCTCTGCCCCCTGTGGCACACTCTCTCTCTCTCTGCCCCCTGTGGCGCACTCTCTCTTCCCTCTGTAGCGCACTCTCTCTGCCCCTCTGTAGCGCACTCTCTCTGCCCCTCTGTAGCGCACTCTCTCTGCCCCCTGTAGCACACTCTCTCTGCCCCTCTGTAGCGCACTCTCTCTGCCCCTCTGTAGCGCACTCTCTCTGCCCTCTGTAGCGCACTCTCTCTGCCCCTCTGTAGCGCACTCTCTCTGCCCTCTGTAGCGCACTCTCTCTGCCCCTCTGTAGCGCACTCTCTCTGCCCCTCTGTAGCACACTCTCTCTCTCTCTGCCCCCTGTAGCACACTCTCTCTCTCTGCCCCCTGTAGCACACTCTCTCTGCCCCCTGTAGCGCACTCTCTCTGCCCTCTGTAGCGCACTCTCTCTGCCCTCTGTAGCGCACTCTCTCTGCCCTCTGTAGCGCACTCTCTCTGCCCTCTGTAGCGCACTCTCTCTGCCCTCTGTAGCGCACTCTCTCTGCCCTCTGTAGCGCACTCTCTCTGCCCTCTGTAGCGCACTCTCTCTGCCCCTCTGTAGCGCACTCTCTCTGCCCCTCTGTAGCGCACTCTCTCTCTGCCTTCTGTAGCGCACTCTCTCTGCCCCCTGTAGCACACTCTCTCTGCCCTCTGTAGCGCACTCTCTCTGCCCCTCTGTAGCGCACTCTCTCTCTCTCTGCCCCCTGTAGCGCACTCTCTCTGCCCCCTGTAGCGCACTCTCTCTGCCCCCTGTAGCGCACTCTCTCTGCCCCCTGTAGCGCACTCTCTCTGCCCCCTGTAGCGCACTCTCTCTGCCCCCTGTAGCGCTCTCTCTCTGCCCCCTGTAGCGCACTCTCTCTGCCCCTCTGTGGCACACTCTCTCTCTCTGCCCCCTGTAGCGCACTCTCTCTGCCCCTCTGTGGCACACTCTCTCTCTCTGCCCCCTGTGGCACACTCTCTCTCTCTGCCCCCTGTGGCGCACTCTCTCTCTCTCTGCCCCCTGTAGCGCACTCTCTCTGTCCCCTGTAGCGCACTCTCTCTGCCCCCTGTAGCGCACTCTCTCTGCCCCTCTGTGGCACACTCTCTCTCTCTGCCCCCTGTGGCACACTCTCTCTCTCTGCCCCCTGTAGCGCACTCTCTCTGCCCCTCTGTGGCACACTCTCTCTCTGCCCCCTGTGGCACACTCTCTCTCTCTCTGCCCCCTGTGGCGCACTCTCTCTTCCCTCTGTAGCGCACTCTCTCTGCCCCTCTGTAGCGCACTCTCTCTGCCCCCTGTAGCACACTCTCTCTGCCCTCTGTAGCGCACTCTCTCTGCCCCTCTGTAGCGCACTCTCTCTCTCTCTGCCCCCTGTAGCGCACTCTCTCTGCCCCCTGTAGCGCACTCTCTCTGCCCCCTGTAGCGCACTCTCTCTGCCCCCTGTAGCGCACTCTCTCTGCCCCCTGTAGCGCACTCTCTCTGCCCCCTGTAGCGCTCTCTCTCTGCCCCCTGTAGCGCACTCTCTCTGCCCCTCTGTGGCACACTCTCTCTCTCTGCCCCCTGTAGCACACTCTCTCTCTCTGCCCCCTGTGGCACTCTCTCTCTCTCTGCCCCCTGTAGCGCACTCTCTCTGTCCCCTGTAGCGCTCTCTCTCTGCCCCCTGTAGCGCACTCTCTCTGCCCCTCTGTGGCACACTCTCTCTCTCTGCCCCCTGTAGCACACTCTCTCTCTCTGCCCCCTGTGGCACTCTCTCTCTCTCTGCCCCCTGTAGCGCACTCTCTCTGTCCCCTGTAGCGCACTCTCTCTGCCCCCTGTAGCGCACTCTCTCTGCCCCTCTGTGGCACACTCTCTCTCTCTGCCCCCTGTGGCACACTCTCTCTCTCTCTGCCCCCTGTGGCGCACTCTCTCTTCCCTCTGTAGCGCACTCTCTCTGCCCCTCTGTAGCACACTCTCTCTGCCCCTCTGTAGCACACTCTCTCTGCCCCTCTGTAGCGCACTCTCTCTGCCCTCTGTAACACACTCTCTCTGCCCCCTGTAGCACACTCTCTCTGCCCCTCTGTAGCGCACTCTCTCTGCCCCTCTGTAGCGCACTCTCTCTGCCCTCTGTAGCGCACTCTCTCTGCCCCTCTGTAGCGCACTCTCTCTCTCTCTGCCCCCTGTAGCGCACTCTCTCTGCCCCCTGTAGCGCACTCTCTCTGCCCCCTGTAGCGCACTCTCTCTGCCCCCTGTAGCGCACTCTCTCTGCCCCCTGTAGCGCACTCTCTCTGCCCCCTGTAGCGCTCTCTCTCTGCCCCCTGTAGCGCACTCTCTCTGCCCCTCTGTGGCACACTCTCTCTCTCTGCCCCCTGTAGCACACTCTCTCTCTCTGCCCCCTGTGGCACACTCTCTCTCTCTCTGCCCCCTGTGGCACTCTCTCTCTCTCTGCCCCCTGTAGCGCACTCTCTCTGTCCCCTGTAGCGCACTCTCTCTGCCCCCTGTAGCGCACTCTCTCTGCCCCCTGTAGCGCACTCTCTCTGCCCCTCTGTGGCACACTCTCTCTCTCTGCCCCCTGTGGCACACTCTCTCTCTCTGCCCCCTGTGGCACACTCTCTCTCTCTCTGCCCCCTGTGGCGCACTCTCTCTTCCCTCTGTAGCGCACTCTCTCTGCCCCTCTGTAGCGCACTCTCTCTGCCCCTCTGTAGCGCACTCTCTCTGCCCCCTGTAGCACACTCTCTCTGCCCCTCTGTAGCGCACTCTCTCTGCCCCTCTGTAGCGCACTCTCTCTGCCCTCTGTAGCGCACTCTCTCTGCCCCTCTGTAGCGCACTCTCTCTGCCCTCTGTAGCGCACTCTCTCTGCCCCTCTGTAGCGCACTCTCTCTGCCCCTCTGTAGCACACTCTCTCTCTCTCTGCCCCCTGTAGCACACTCTCTCTCTCTGCCCCCTGTAGCACACTCTCTCTGCCCCCTGTAGCGCACTCTCTCTGCCCTCTGTAGCGCACTCTCTCTGCCCTCTGTAGCGCACTCTCTCTGCCCTCTGTAGCGCACTCTCTCTGCCCTCTGTAGCGCACTCTCTCTGCCCTCTGTAGCGCACTCTCTCTGCCCTCTGTAGCGCACTCTCTCTGCCCCTCTGTAGCGCACTCTCTCTGCCCCTCTGTAGCGCACTCTCTCTCTGCCTTCTGTAGCGCACTCTCTCTGCCCCCTGTAGCACACTCTCTCTGCCCTCTGTAGCGCACTCTCTCTGCCCCTCTGTAGCGCACTCTCTCTCTCTCTGCCCCCTGTAGCGCACTCTCTCTGCCCCCTGTAGCGCACTCTCTCTGCCCCCTGTAGCGCACTCTCTCTGCCCCCTGTAGCGCACTCTCTCTGCCCCCTGTAGCGCACTCTCTCTGCCCCCTGTAGCGCTCTCTCTCTGCCCCCTGTAGCGCACTCTCTCTGCCCCTCTGTGGCACACTCTCTCTCTCTGCCCCCTGTAGCGCACTCTCTCTGCCCCTCTGTGGCACACTCTCTCTCTCTGCCCCCTGTGGCACACTCTCTCTCTCTGCCCCCTGTGGCGCACTCTCTCTCTCTCTGCCCCCTGTAGCGCACTCTCTCTGTCCCCTGTAGCGCACTCTCTCTGCCCCCTGTAGCGCACTCTCTCTGCCCCTCTGTGGCACACTCTCTCTCTCTGCCCCCTGTGGCACACTCTCTCTCTCTGCCCCCTGTAGCGCACTCTCTCTGCCCCTCTGTGGCACACTCTCTCTCTCTGCCCCCTGTGGCACACTCTCTCTCTCTCTGCCCCCTGTGGCGCACTCTCTCTTCCCTCTGTAGCGCACTCTCTCTGCCCCTCTGTAGCGCACTCTCTCTGCCCCCTGTAGCACACTCTCTCTGCCCTCTGTAGCGCACTCTCTCTGCCCCTCTGTAGCGCACTCTCTCTCTCTCTGCCCCCTGTAGCGCACTCTCTCTGCCCCCTGTAGCGCACTCTCTCTGCCCCCTGTAGCGCACTCTCTCTGCCCCCTGTAGCGCACTCTCTCTGCCCCCTGTAGCGCACTCTCTCTGCCCCCTGTAGCGCACTCTCTCTGCCCCCTGTAGCGCACTCTCTCTGCCCCTCTGTGGCACACTCTCTCTCTCTGCCCCCTGTAGCACACTCTCTCTCTCTGCCCCCTGTGGCACTCTCTCTCTCTCTGCCCCCTGTAGCGCACTCTCTCTGTCCCCTGTAGCGCACTCTCTCTGCCCCCTGTAGCGCACTCTCTCTGCCCCTCTGTGGCACACTCTCTCTCTCTGCCCCCTGTGGCACACTCTCTCTCTCTCTGCCCCCTGTGGCACACTCTCTCTCTCTCTGCCCCCTGTGGCACACTCTCTCTCTCTGCCCCCTGTAGCGCACTCTCTCTGCCCCCTGTAGCGCACTCTCTCTGCCCCTCTGTGGCACACTCTCTCTCTCTGCCCCCTGTGGCACACTCTCTCTCTCTCTGCCCCCTGTGGCGCACTCTCTCTTCCCTCTGTAGCGCACTCTCTCTGCCCCTCTGTAGCACACTCTCTCTGCCCCTCTGTAGCGCACTCTCTCTGCCCTCTGTAACACACTCTCTCTGCCCCCTGTAGCACACTCTCTCTGCCCCTCTGTAGCGCACTCTCTCTGCCCCTCTGTAGCGCACTCTCTCTGCCCTCTGTAGCGCACTCTCTCTGCCCTCTGTAGCGCACTCTCTCTGCCCCTCTGTAGCACACTCTCTCTGCCCCTCTGTAGCACACTCTCTCTGCCCTCTGTAGCACACTCTCTCTGCCCCTCTGTAGCACACTCTCTCTGCCCCTCTGTAGCACACTCTCTCTGCCCCTCTGTAGCACACTCTCTCTGCCCTCTGTAGCGCACTCTCTCTGCCCCTCTGTAGCGCACTCTCTCTCTCTCTGCCCCCTGTAGCGCACTCTCTCTGCCCCCTGTAGCGCACTCTCTCTGCCCCCTGTAGCGCACTCTCTCTGCCCCCTGTAGCGCACTCTCTCTGCCCCCTGTAGCGCACTCTCTCTGCCCCCTGTAGCGCTCTCTCTCTGCCCCCTGTAGCGCACTCTCTCTGCCCCTCTGTGGCACACTCTCTCTCTCTGCCCCCTGTAGCGCACTCTCTCTGCCCCTCTGTGGCACACTCTCTCTCTCTGCCCCCTGTGGCACACTCTCTCTCTCTGCCCCCTGTGGCGCACTCTCTCTCTCTCTGCCCCCTGTAGCGCACTCTCTCTGTCCCCTGTAGCGCACTCTCTCTGCCCCCTGTAGCGCACTCTCTCTGCCCCTCTGTGGCACACTCTCTCTCTCTGCCCCCTGTGGCACACTCTCTCTCTCTGCCCCCTGTAGCGCACTCTCTCTGCCCCTCTGTGGCACACTCTCTCTCTCTGCCCCCTGTGGCACACTCTCTCTCTCTCTGCCCCCTGTGGCGCACTCTCTCTTCCCTCTGTAGCGCACTCTCTCTGCCCCTCTGTAGCGCACTCTCTCTGCCCCCTGTAGCACACTCTCTCTGCCCTCTGTAGCGCACTCTCTCTGCCCCTCTGTAGCGCACTCTCTCTCTCTCTGCCCCCTGTAGCGCACTCTCTCTGCCCCCTGTAGCGCACTCTCTCTGCCCCCTGTAGCGCACTCTCTCTGCCCCCTGTAGCGCACTCTCTCTGCCCCCTGTAGCGCACTCTCTCTGCCCCCTGTAGCGCACTCTCTCTGCCCCCTGTAGCGCACTCTCTCTGCCCCTCTGTGGCACACTCTCTCTCTCTGCCCCCTGTAGCACACTCTCTCTCTCTGCCCCCTGTGGCACTCTCTCTCTCTCTGCCCCCTGTAGCGCACTCTCTCTGTCCCCTGTAGCGCACTCTCTCTGCCCCCTGTAGCGCACTCTCTCTGCCCCTCTGTGGCACACTCTCTCTCTCTGCCCCCTGTGGCACACTCTCTCTCTCTCTGCCCCCTGTGGCACACTCTCTCTCTCTGCCCCCTGTAGCGCACTCTCTCTGCCCCCTGTAGCGCACTCTCTCTGCCCCTCTGTGGCACACTCTCTCTCTCTCTGCCCCCTGTGGCGCACTCTCTCTTCCCTCTGTAGCGCACTCTCTCTGCCCCTCTGTAGCACACTCTCTCTGCCCCTCTGTAGCGCACTCTCTCTGCCCTCTGTAACACACTCTCTCTGCCCCCTGTAGCACACTCTCTCTGCCCCTCTGTAGCGCACTCTCTCTGCCCCTCTGTAGCGCACTCTCTCTGCCCTCTGTAGCGCACTCTCTCTGCCCTCTGTAGCGCACTCTCTCTGCCCCTCTGTAGCACACTCTCTCTGCCCCTCTGTAGCACACTCTCTCTGCCCTCTGTAGCACACTCTCTCTGCCCCTCTGTAGCACACTCTCTCTGCCCCTCTGTAGCACACTCTCTCTGCCCCTCTGTAGCGCACTCTCTCTGCCCTCTGTAGCACACTCTCTCTGCCCCTCTGTAGCACACTCTCTCTGCCCCTCTGTAGCACACTCTCTCTGCCCTCTGTAGCACACTCACTCTGCCCTCTGTAGCACACTCACTCTGCCCTCTGTAGCACACAAATTCAAATTCAAATTCAAATTCAAATATGCTTTATTGGCAGGACCAAAATGCAGTTAGTGTTGCCAAAGCAAGAGTAATACAGTAAGTAAGGTGGGAGGGGATCAGGGTTATGGGGAGTTGGGAGGCACAATTTGGACTCTGACAGTCCATTTAGGGGTCTTAGGTTCCCCTCAGCTTATGACATGTGGTGACATATTGGGCGGCGATCTCCACCATTGATTCCTCTTCCCCCAGTAGGTTGCGGAGTTTCATGTCCTCATCCATGGATGGAAAGCCCGGGCTATGGGTGGTAAATTTCTGGAAGTGGGAGGCCCTCACTGCTGAGTATTTGTCACAGTGCAGTAGGAAATGCGTCTCGTCCTCCAGAGCCCCCTGCTGGCAGTGGTGGCACAGTCTGTTCTCCCGCGGCTTGTATGTCTGTCGGTGCCGCCCTGTTTCCACCTCTAGGCTGTGGGCACTCAGTCTGTACAGACTCAGGGTCTGCCTGTCTTTGGGGTGGCGTAGCCTTTCCAGATATGGGGCCAGAGTGTAGTCCCTCCGCAGTGACCGGTAGATGGTGAGTTTCTGGGAGTTCTCTAATTCACTCTTCCAGTCCTCTATGTATTGCATCTTGCGGCTCTCTGAGATCTCTTTTATTTGGGCTTTTGTCAGGGTGTGTTGCTGACTTTGGTTGCCGCAGTTCTTGGCTTGCTCTGGGCTCCGGCTCAGCAGGGCTTTATGATGGTAGGAGCTGGGGTTGCTGTTCTGTATGTGCGCCTGGTGTGATAGCGCCCTCTTGTGTATAGTGAACCATAAGGGGAATCTCTCTGCCCTCTGTAGCACACTCTCTCTGCCCTCTGTAGCGCACTCTCACTCTCTGCCCTCTGTAGCGCACTCTCTCTCTCTGCCCTCTGTAGCACACTCACTCTGCCCCCTGTAGCACACTCCCTCTGCCCTCTGTAGCACACTCCCTCTGCCCCCTGTAGAGCACTCACCGCTGTCCCCGCACTGCCCCGCGTAGTCCTCGCAGCAGTCGGCGCTCCGGTGGCAGTAGGTGTCGCAGTAACACGTGCTCCCGGTGGCAGTGACCCCGCTGCAGGCATTATTCCTCCCCGGGCAACACCTGGGATGTCCGCGTCGGGCACAGACACTCCGACCTCCCGGGAGCTGGATGACCCACACCGAGCAGAGGATAAACCACAGCCCGGAGCTCCGGAGCTGCATCCCGGGAGGTGGCTAAGGTGGCTCAGGCTGGAGGGGGCGTTTGGTGCAGTCTCTGTGCCCAGCGGGTCATGTGAGGTCAGAGCCGCCTGCCGGGCACCGTGCTCCAGCTGTGCTCAGGTGGTGGACAGCCGCCCCTGCTCGGGGCTGACACAGGCGGGGGAGGCTCGGGGCCCCGCTCCCCTCCCATTGGTCCGCACAGACGCGCCGGCCGGGAAGCGCATCCGCGCACTGAGGGGAGCGCACTGAGGGGAGCGCACTGAGGGGAGCGCACTGAGGGGAGCGCACTGAGATCCTCTGGCAGGTGCAGACGGAGTGTGAGGAAAATGTCGCGCAGGGGAAATTCTCACTTTTCCCCCACGTTTAGTTGTACTTTTTAATGATACCATTCATTTAAGGATTTAGTGTATGGAAAAATGGGCAAAAACGTTTTTGAGAGTTTGGATTAATTATGCAGGAAAAAAAAATATTAGACACAGGATTCCCTAGGACAGCACAGTTACTGTGACACCAAAACACTGTTTGTTTTTTTACTATTTTGTTTGCTTAACCCCTTAGTGACGAGTGACGCAACAAAATTTCACATTTTTAAAACTTTGAATTTTTATGCCCTAAATCCGGAGTACGTTGATACCCCATATGTAGTGGAAATCTACTGTTTGGGCGCACGGCAGGGCTCGGAACGGGAGGAGCGCCATTTGTCTTTTGGAATGCAAGATCGCCTGGAATCAATAGCGGATGCCTTGTCGTCTATGGAGAGCCCTTGATGTGCCTAGACAGTGGAGCTCCCCCACAAGTGACCCCATTTTGAGACCCCTTAAGGAATTTATCTAGATCAGAAGTCCCCAACCTTTCTCCTTTCTGACCTTGTAGTCACATTAAGATGTGAAAGAGGGTCGGGAGCCACATTCAGTGCAGTGAGTATATTGACACCACAGGTGTGTCACAAAATGCTATACTATTGGGCAGTGAAGAAAAAATAATTACATTTTTACCAGATTTCCAATTTTCACAAGGGCAATAGGTAAAAGAGTACTCATAGCATGTTAGGCCCTTTTCACACATCTGTTTTTTTACATCAGTCACAATCCATTTTCTCGACGGATCCGTCGCAGATTGTGTAAAAAGTGATGCAATGAATCCCGGTAAAAAAACCGGATCCGTTGTACCTGTTTTTTCAGGCCAAAGGTTATTTGCTATTGAAAACCTACATCACCCCATCTTGGATGAGAGAGAGAGAGAGATACAAACAACGGATCCATCGCCGGATTCTGTCATTTGACGGATTTTGCACCCATAGACTTCCATTCTACCAAACAACAACTGGCAACATATCCGTCGCTGTCTGTTTTTTCGCCATACACAAAAAACGTTACTGTGGACGTCGTCTCCGTCCAACGGACAAACACTTTTCCACGGAAGCCATCCGTCGCAATCTGTCGCTAATAGAAGTCAATGAGGAAAAAAAGGGATCCAGTGGCATCAGACGCTGGATCTGTTTTTTTTTTTTAAATTTGACAGATTGTGACTGATGGCAAAAAACTGATGTGTGAAAGGGGCCTTACACAATTTCTCCTGAACATGCCAATACCCCACATGTGACTGTACAGTACTGTTTGGCGGCACCACAGGGTTCGGGAGGGAAGGAGCGCCATTTGATTTTTGGAGCACAGATTTTGCTAGAACAGTTAGCGGGCTCAATTTGCAGAGCCCCTAAGTACAAGATCAATAGAAACCCCCTCAGGTAACCACATTTTTTAAATTATACCCCTGTGGGAATTCATTTATGGGTCTAGTGACAATTTTATCTCTGAAAAACACCTATGACGTTAGATGCAGCGAATGTTGCAGATTTAAAAATTGCAGCTAAGCCCCTGTAGTGCTCAATATGTAGTGCCCTACATTGTGCCCAGCTCATGCTTCTGGTGACACACACCCCATAAATTAAGTGGGCTCTCCTCACTACAATAATGCCAAACATGTGGATGTTTCCTGTACTTTAGGCACACTGTAAAGCTCAGAAGGGAGGGTGGAATTTGAATTTGAGAGCACAGATTTTGCTGGATTTCTTTTTGGGGTACATCAAGAGGAGTAGGTTAGGAGAGAAGATCCAGCACCGACGTAATAAAAAAATTCTTTATTCAAAATTCATAAAAAAGGTAATTCCAACCAAGTGCAGAATATATTTACGCTTGACGTGTTTGGGAGAAAGTAAACTCCTTATTCATAAGCAACATGAATATGAATAAGGAGTCTACTTTCTCCGAAACGCATCAAGCGTAAATATATTCTGCACTTGGTTGTAATTACCTTTTTTTATGAATTTTGAATAAAGAATATTCTTTATCGTTCCTTTGGGAGACCCAGACCATGGGTGTTTAGCTTCTGCCTCTGGAGGACACACAAAGTACTACACCTAAAAGTATAGCTCCTCCCTCTGAGCTTATACACCCCCTGGTGAGCAGACCCAGCCAGTTTATCACTTTGTGTTCAGGAGGCATACATCCACACATGCATTCTCATCTGATTTTTTCCTTTTTGGAATGAGATTGAAGAAGTGCGGGTCCACGTCTGGACCCCCGGCATGTCCCTTCTCACCCTACTGTGTCGGCGGTGTTGTAAGGTTGATTTCCGAGGCTGGAGCCTTACATGCCGTGCTCCTTCACCATCCCTCCTGGGCTCTGGCTTGAAGTGGGAGCCAGCACGGTCTCCATGCCTGGCAGGAGACCGGTCTCCATCCGCAGCCCTTCAGGACCCTGCTGGACCGGAGCACTCATCCCCAGGGACCTGGCCCTGCGTCTCAGCAGCTAAGTACCTGAGACGTTTATATATTGGGGGTCTCTGTGCTTTATTGTTTGGGGAGAGTGTGCTTACTGTATTTATTGGCATTTCCAGCGGGTTCTCTAGCTGTCGGCCGAGAACCGCGCCGATGGTGCCTTTGCGTCGGCCTCGCCGCTCAAATTTAGGCCCTGGCTTTGCCGGAGGCCTAGTTTCTGTTCACTGCCCTCGCATGTCACTCATGCAAAGGGACAGGCTCGGCTCCTTCCGGCGGCCGTTCTGCACAGCAGAGGGACACTCCCCACTGCTGTGCGTGTCTCCTCCCCTGTAGGTCTCTATGGCCCTCCAGATCCCGCTCTCCAAGCCAAGTCCCGCCCCCTCTCTTCACTCCGGCGGCCATTTTCTCAGACAGAGTTCACTCGGCGCTGGTCTGCTCTCTGCATCCCTGCTGAGGTGCTGTGCTTGGGGGTCCGGGCTTCGGGATCTGGAGGGCACACAACACCGCTCCAGCGGTCTGGTAAGCCACAACCAGTCTCTGGTTGTGGACCTCTGTATATACTCTCTGGGGTTCATTCTCTTGCAGAGCCCCCACTCCAGCAGCATGTCTCACACGAGGAGCAAGGCTCCAAAGCTCTATACTATATGTGCTGCATGTAAGCTCCTGCTGCCTGAACCGAGCACCTATCCACATTGTGATGTCTGCTCTAACTTGGCGGTGCCACAGCCTGGAGTCTCACCCCCAGTGGTCTCTCAGGCTGCTCCTGCACCTGTGGCTGAACCCCCGGCTTGGGTAGAATCCTTTTCTAGGTCTATCTCCCAGTCTTTTACTGAGTCCATGGGACTTCTGTCCAGGACTTTGATGAATATGCATCAGCCCCCTTCACAGGGTGCCTCTACTGCTAAGGGTCCCTTAAGACCGGAGCTCACAGAGGATTCATCATCAGGGCCCAGACCCCGTCCTCCTAAGAGGAGACGCAGGGTTTCCTCTCCCTCCTCCTCCCGCGGCTCTGATTCAAGAGCTGACTCGCAGGATGAGGAGGATGCCTTTACAGGGTTCTCGGAGGCTAACTCCATGTACTCCATTGATCTGTCCGAGGGTGACTCAGATCTTAGTGACTTGATTGCTTCCATTAATTCTGTACTGGATCTCAATCCGCCAGTATCAGAGGAGCAACCCTCTCTGGCAGAAAAGCACCAGTGTACCTCGCCTAAGAGAGCAAAGAGTGTGTTCTTTAACCACTCCAGTTTTCAGGCCGCTGTGACCAAGCCCAGGGCCTGTCCTGACAAACGCTTCCCAAAGCGTGGTTCTGATGACCGTTTTCCCTTTCCACCTGAGGTGGTCAAGGAGTGGGCTCACTCCCCAAAGGTAGACCCCCCGGTGTCTAGGCTCTCAGCCCGGACCGTTGTGTCGGTGGCTGATGGCACCTCCCTTAAGGATTCCACTGACCGTCAGATTGACCTTCTGGCCAAATCTGTGTATGAAGCGGCGGGGGCCGCGTTTTCCCCGACTTTTGCAGCAGTGTGGGCTCTCAAAGCCATCTCTGCTTCTCTAGAGGAGATGCATTCCCTCACCAGGGAATCTATGCCCGAAATGGTTGCCTTAACTTCTCAAGCTTCAGCTTTTTCATCTTATGCCATGTCTGCCATGCTGGAGGCTTCTCACCGCACCGGTGGCTTCGGCTAATTCCCTCGTTATCCGCAGGATCTTGTGGCTTCGAGAGTGGAAGGCAGATGCTTCTTCTAAGAAGTACCTTGCTGGGCTCCCTTTTGCTGGGTCCCGGCTGTTCGGAGAACAGCTGGATGAAATTATTAAGGAAGTTACTGGTGGGAAGAGTACTTCCATGCCACAAACCAAAACCAGGAAACCTGCCCAGGGTAGGAATCAGTCGAGGTTTCGCTCCTTTCGTTCCTCCAACTGGTCATCCTCTAAGCCCTCGGCCTCGTCCGCTAACTCAGCCAAGGACCAGAAATCCAACTGGCGCCCAAAAGCGCGTCCACAGAAGACCGCAGGAGGTGCTGCCACTAAGGCAGCCTCCTCGTGACTCTCTGCCCGCTCCGGCGACGTCCTTAGTCGGTGGCAGGCTCTCCCACTTTGGCGACGCTTGGTTTCAACACGTCTCCGATCAGTGGGTGAGAGATGTCATCTCCCACGGCTACAGGATAGAATTCTCTTCCAGCCCGCCAAACAGATTTTTTCTCTCAACTCCCCCTTGCTCCAAGGCCGCCACCTTCTCACAGGCCGTGGCAGCCTTGCAGGCCAACGGAGTAATTGTACCAGTTCCCGCCCGGGAACGGTTCAGAGGTTTCTACTCAAATCTCTTCCTAGTTCCCAAAAAGGACGGTACCTTCCGGCCCATCCTGGATCTCAAGCTTCTCAACAAGCATGTTCAGGTGCGGCATTTTCGCATGGAGTCTCTGCGATCAGTCATTGCCTCAATGACCCAAAGGGATTTCCTGGCGTCCATCGACATCAGAGATGCCTATCTACATGTGCCAATTGCAGTTTCATACCAGCGTTGGCTACGTTTTGCAATAGGAGAAGATCATTTCCAATTCGTGGCTCTCCCCTTCGGGTTAGCCACGGCCCCTCGGGTATTCACCAAGGTCATGGCAGCAGTGATTGCGGTTCTGCACCTCCAGGGGTTGGCAGTGATTCCTTACCTGGACAACCTTCTAGTCAGGGCTTCATCCAGCGCAGACTGTCAGCAGAGTGTCTCGCTCACTCTCGCCACTCTAGCCCAATTCGGGTGGCTTGTCAATCTTCCCAAATCCACTCTGACTCCGACCCAGAGTCTCACGTACCTAGGGATGCAGTTCGAGACTTTGCCGGCACTTGTGAAGTTGCGCTTAGTCAAACAGCAGTCACTCCAGCTAGCGGTGCGCTCTCTGCTGAGGCCCCGCCGTTATACCCTCAGGCGTCTGATGCAGGTGCTGGGTCAAATGGTGGCGTCCATGGAGGCTGTTCCCTTTGCCCAGTTCCATCTGCGCCCCCTGCAGCTGGACATTCTCCGCTGTTGGGACAAGCGGCCTTCCTCCTTACACAGGTTAGTGGCTCTGTCGCCACGGACCAGGAGCTCTCTTCAGTGGTGGCTTCGGCCCCACTCTCTGTCCCAAGGGCGCTCCTTCCTGGCCCCGTCCTGGGTGATTCTCACCACTGATGCCAGTCTATCCGGCTGGGGAGCGGTATGTCTCCACCACAGAGCGCAGGGCACTTGGACTCCGTCCGAGTCAGCCCTTTCAATCAATGTGCTGGAAACCAGAGCCGTGCTTCTAGCTCTCCTAGCTTTTCACCACCAGTTGGCGGGCAGGCACATTCGAGTACAGTCAGACAACGCGACAGCGGTTGCCTACATCAATCACCAAGGCGGGACACGCAGCCGTCTGGCAATGATGGAGTTACAACGCATCCTTCAGTGGGCGGAGGGCTCCAAGTCCACTATATCCGCAGTCCACATCCCAGGCATGGAAAACTGGGAGGCAGATTATCTCAGCCGTCAAACCGTGGACGGTGGCGAGTGGTCCCTGCACCCGGCAGTGTTTCAGTCAATCTGCCGCAAATGGGGCACTCCGGACGTGGACCTAATGGCATCCCATCACAACAACAAAGTTCCTGTTTACGTGGCTCGCTCCCACGATCCTCAGGCCTTCGCCGCGGACGCTCTGGTTCAAGACTGGTCCCAGTTTCGTCTGTCCTACGTGTTTCCCCCTCTAGCTCTCTTGCCCAGAGTCCTGCGCAAGATCAGAATGGAGGGCCGTCGAGTCATCCTCATTGCACTGGCTCAGGCGAGCTTGGTATCCAGACCTGCTCCATCTGTCCGTAGAGATGCCGTGGCATCTCCTGGACCGTCCAGACCTACTCTCGCAAGGTCCGTTTTTCCGCCCGAATTCTGCGGCTCTCAAATTGACGGCGTGGCTCTTGAGTCCTGGATTTTGACGGCTTCTGGTATCCCTCCTGAAGTCATCTCCACTATGACTCGGGCCCGTAAGTCTTCCTCCGCTAAGATCTATCACAGGACTTGGAAAATTTTCCTGTCCTGGTGTCGCTCTACCGACCATCCTCCTTGGCCATTCTCCTTGCCGACCCTTCTGTCTTTTCTACAGTCCGGTCTGCAGCTAGGACTGTCCCTCAACTCTCTCAAGGGACAAGTCTCAGCTCTGTCAGTTCTGTTCCAGCGGCGTCTCGCTCGGCTGGCTCAGGTCTGCACCTTCATGCAAGGCGCATCTCACATCATTCCGCCTTACTGGCGGCCCTTGGATCCCTGGGACCTTAACTTGGTTCTCACGGTTTTGCAGAAGCCCCCTTTTGAGCCTCTTAGGGAGGTTTCTTTGTTTCGTCTTTCTCAGAAGGTGGCCTTTCTGGTGGCCATAACTTCCCTCAGGAGAGTCTCTGATTTGGCTGCGCTCTCTTCGGAGTCACCTTTTTTAGTTTTTCATCAAGACAAGGTGGTTCTCCGTCCGACTCCGGACTTTCTTCCTAAGGTGGTCTCTCCTTTTCACCTTAACCAGGACATTACCCTACCTTCCTTCTGTCCGGCTCCTGTTCATCGCTTTGAAAAAGCGCTGCATACTCTGGATCTGGTGCGTGCTCTCCGGATCTATGTGTCTCGCACCGCTGCGCTTAGGCGGTGCACCTCTATTTTTGTGCTAACCACAGGTCGGCGCAAGGGCCTCCCTGCTTCTAAGCCGACCTTAGCCCGTTGGATTAGATCGACCATTTCGGACGCCTACCAGAGTACTCAGGTGCCTCCCCCGCCGGGGATTAAGGCACATTCGACCAGAGCTGTCGGTGCCTCTTGGGCTTTCAGGCACCAGGCTACGGCTCAACAAGTCTGTCAGGCTGCCACTTGGACTAGCCTGCATACCTTCTCGAAGCACTACCAAGTGCATGCTCATGCTTCGGCAGATGCGAGCTTGGGCAGACGCATCCTTCAGGCGGCTGTCGCCCATTTGTGAAGTTAGGTTCTGCCTACTTCTTAGTTTTTCTGTTTATTCCCACCCAGGGACTGCTTTGGAATGTCCCATGGTCTGGGTCTCCCAAAGGAACGATAAAGAAAAAGAGAATTTTGTTTACTTACCGTAAATTCTTTTTCTTATAGTTCCGTATTGGGAGACCCAGCACCCTCCCTGTTGCCTGTTGGCAATTTCTTGTTCCGCGTGTTATCACCGGCTGTTGTCGTGGACAGAGTCTCCGGTTGTTCCGGCTCTTGCTCTGTTCTACTTGTGGGTGGCTATTCTCCTTCAGCTTTTGCACTAAACTGGCTGGGTCTGCTCACCAGGGGGTGTTTAAGCTCAGAGGGAGGAGCTACACTTTTAAGTGTAGTACTTTGTGTGTCCTCCGGAGGCAGAAGCTAAACACCCATGGTCTGGGTCTCCCAATACGGAACTATAAGAAAAAGAATTTACGGTAAGTAAACAAAATTCTCTTTTTTTTATTACGTCGGTGCTGGATCTTCTCTCCTCCCCTCCTCCTCTTGATGTGACTGATTATTCAGCTGTGGAAGCCAAACCACTTGTTCCGTGCACCGGACCAGAAGTTGGAAATACCTGCTTTGGAGTGGTGAGCTGATCTAAATTCCTTATTTGTCTTTTTTGGGGTAGCCATAGCGCTTTTACATAGCCTTTGTGCTACCAGTAACATACTGTAGAAGCCCCAATATTTCTGTTAACAGATGACCGACTAAGTGGGGACCTTTATATCTATATCTCCAAAATACATCATTCAAATGAAACCCCCAATGAATCCATTCACAATTATGGGGGAGCATAGTCTTTTCAAAGGTGCACAAAACTGTTATTGACCGCACTTTTGTGCATGACTAAAACGACGTGCAAAAAGATGGACACTGCTGGACCACAGGCCAGACGGGAGTTCAAAGTGACTCCATCTGCCTCATTACAGTGAATTTTTCATTGGGAATTTTGTCTGAATCCTGTTTTTCAGAGATTTACACGTAATCTCTTATGTAAGCCCTCAGCATAGACCGCAGGATAAATGTGAGCCGAACCTTACTGTGATCTTTGGGAGGAAGAATAAAGCAGTAATAATACAGAAGTTGAAGAATTGGCTTTATTACTATTTTTATGCCATTCACCTTGCAGTATAAGTGATATAGTGGCTTTATTCCTCAGGTCAGTACTATTACAGCAATACCAGATTTATATAGTTTTTTTAGATTTGGCTACTATAACACAAAAAATGCTTCTTTTTATTATTACAAAATAAAGGTTTTTTTGCATCATTTAATTTTGAAGGCTATATATGTTTTTTTTCTTTTTGGACAACAATTTTTTATCACTTTCTATTCTGAGGCAGAATCAATAAAAACAGCAATTCCGGACTTTTTATATTTTTTTTTTTTACGCCATTCATTGTGTCGTCAAAGTAATAAGACAGCTTTATTGCTCGGGACAGTAGGATTACAACAATACCAGATTTTCCGTATTTTTTTTTATTATAAGACACATTTTGCCTCCCAAAAAATTGGGAGGAAAATGAGGGGTGCGTCTTATAATCCGAATGTAGCTTACCGGGAGGTGGTGGAGAATGGTCACAGGAGGCAATGCTACAGGTGCTGGTGCTCACTGTGGGCGGTAAAGCAGGTGCCATCTGAAAATGTCGGCTTCAAATATTGGCGCTGGAGTCGGCGTGGGCGCAGATGAGATCTTGCCTTGTCATTGACAGCTCAATCTGCGCATGCGCCAACTCCAGGTGCCATTTCTTTGAAGCCCCCACCGACGACAGTTTCTGGATGTTCCCTGCCTCACAGCGCCTGTGTGATGCCCTGGCCTATCAGGTCGTCACAAGGGTGCCATACAATCTGCCCTTCTGCATGGTACCTGCTGCCTGCATCAACTGACCAGGGCTTCGGAAGTCTTTTACCTTGACACAGCCGTCTTCACAGTGGCGTAACTAGAGTTTGATGGGCCCCAGGGCTGCCACCAGGAATTTCAGAGCCCCATACTGCCAAAATTTTCGGGCCCCCTTCAGACTCTACCACAGCTCAGCCTCTACCCCTCGAACCTTCGGCAATAGAAAAAAGTTGTTTCCAGAATAACGTCTAAGAAATAAGGTTAAAGTGAACCAACAGGGCCGGCGTCAACACACGGCACACCCGGGCAAATGCCGGGGCTCCGGAGAGCCGGGGGGGCCCCCTCGGCGTCGTAAGTTCTGCTGCCCCTTGGCCGGGGCCCACTCGCTGTCAGTTCTGCTGCCCCCGGGCCGAGTTCCGGGGACTGCAGTACACGGCAGTAATCTGCAGCACCGTCCCTTTAAGGCGTGCAGACCTCCTGGTTTGAACTTCGTCTGTGGGTGGAGCTACCGCCCGGCGTCCTGCTCAGTCCCACAGATGAAGGAGCCAGGAGGCGTTTTGCCAGCCAGCGACCCCCAGCACAGCGCTTCTCTCCGGCGCTGTGTGACTGTGGGCACCCTCTCCTCCGTGACCTGAGCGGTATGTGCCCTTCCCGCCCCCCGATTTATGGGCCCCTATGAGCTGTATGGGCTTTCCCCCAGATGTATGCCTTGGCCCCGCAGAGCCGCGTGTGTGGGTCCCCCAGAGCCACATGTGTGGGCCCCCCAGAGCCACGTGTGTCTGTCTGTAGCAGAGCCGAGTGTGTCTGTCTGTAGCAGAGCCGCGTGTGTTTGTCTGTAGCAGAGCCGTGTGTGTCTGTCTGTAGCAGAGCCGCGTGTGTCTGTAGCAGAGCCGCGTGTGTGTCTGTAGCAAAGCCGCGTGTGTCTGTCTGTAGCAAATCCGCGTGTGTCTGTCTGTAGCAGAGCCGCGTGTGTCTGTCTGTAGCAGAGCCGCGTGTGTCTGTCTGTAGCAGAGCCGCGTGTGTCTGTAGCAAAGCCGCGTGTGTCTGTCTGTAGCAGAGCCGCGTGTGTCTGTCTGTAGCAGAGCCGCGTGTGTGTGTCTGTAGCAAAGCCGCGTGTGTCTGTCTGTAGCAGAGCCGCGTGTGTCTGTCTGTAGCAGAGCCGCGTGTGTCTGTCTGTAGCAGAGCCGCGTGTGTCTGTCTGTAGCAGAGCCGCGTGTGTCTGTCCGTAGCAGAGCCGCGTGTGTCTGTCTGTAGCAGAGCCGCGTGTGTCTGTCTGTAGCAAAGCCACGTGTGTCTGTCTGTAGCAGAGCCGCGTGTGTCTGTAGCAGAGCCGGTGTGTCTGTCTGTAGCAGAGCCGAGTGTGTCTGTCTGTTGCAGAGCCGAGTGTGAATGTCTGTAGCAGAGCCGCGTGTGTCTGTCTGTAGCAGAACCGTGTGTGTCTGTCTGTAGCAGAGCCGCGTGTGTCTGTGTAGCAGAGCCGAGTGTGTGTCTGTAGCAGAGCCGAATGTGTCTGTCTGTAGCAGAGCCGAGTGTGTCTGTTTGTAGCAGAGCCGAGTGTGTCTGTCTGTAGCAGAGCCGAGTGTGTCTGTCTGTCTGTATGTAGCAGAGCCAAGTGTGTCTGTGTCTGTATGTAGCAGAGCTGTGTGTATCTGTATGCAGCAGAGCTGTGTCTGTCTTTATGTATGTATGCAGCAGAGCTGTGTCTGTCTGTATATATGTATGCAGCAGAGCTGTGTCTGTCTGCATGTATGTATGCAGCAGAGCTGTGTCTATGTATGTATGCAGCAGAGCTGTGTCTGTATGTATGTATGCAGCAGAGCTGTGTGACTGTCTGTATGCAGCAGAGCTGTGTCTGTCTGTATGCAGCAGAGCTGTGTCTGTCTGTATGCAGCAGAGCTGTGTCTGTCTGTCTGTATGCAGCAGAGCTGTGTCTGTCTGTCTGTATGCAGCAGAGCTGTCTGTTTGTATGCAGCAGAGCTGTGTCTGTCTGTTTGTAGGCAGCAGAGCTGTGTCTGTCTGTATGCAGCAGAGCTGTGTCTGTCTGTGTATGCAGCAGAGCTGTGTCTGTCTGTCTGTGTATGCAGCAGAGCTGTGTGTGTCTGTATGCATGTATGATGTGTATCTATGTATGTATTTTTGTGAGTTTGTCTTTAAATATGTATATGTACGTGAACATATGTGTGTGTCTGCGTGTGGATGGGGCCCACTGGGACTCTTCCGCCCGTTGCCCACAAAAACCTGGAGCCGGCCCTAGGAACCAAACACCAGGATTTTCGTATATAAGGTAAAGCCAGTGCAGTACTGGCACTATCAGGCAGATTATCTACATACCATTAGTGGGCAGCTCGGATGTTTAGCCATTCAAATACAAGAAAGTGAAGTGTAAAAATTCGACAGCTTTTTGATTGACAGTTGCACTAAGCAGAAAATATCCAGGTGGGTTATGCACATGATCAGCAAGGGCGGTGATGTAAGCTGCGGCCCCTAGGCTGCGTAACGGGGACCACAAAGCTCATGCCAGCAGCTGCACTTTCCAGGCTGCAGGCTCTTAAATCCATACCTGCACGCAGCTTTCATCTACGTTTGTCTGTGGGCAGAGCTAGTACGCGTCGCACTGTGCACTGCGCTCCCATCCAATAGAGGAAGGTAGATGCTAGAATGTACACGCTCCTTCCAGGTATTATTAATTTGTTATGAACCTGATCACGCCCACTAACTTGGAAGGAGCCCATACATTCTAGGCTCAATCTACAGATGAAGACAGGTGCTGAAGCATCCACATCCTGCCGAGCTGTATGTCCTGTCCCCCCTCCCCCACCTCTGTGCTGTATACTCCAGAGCTATATCTCCCCCCACCCCAGTGCTGTATACTCCAGAGCTGTATCTCCCCCACCCCAGTGCTGTATACCCCCAGAACTTGTCTATCCACCCCACCCCAGTGCTATATACCCCCAGAACTGTCTATCCCCTGACCCCAGTGCTGTTTACCCCTCAGAACGGTCTATCCACTGACCCCAGTGCTATATACCCCCAGAACTGTCTATCCCCTGACCCCAGTGCTGTTTACCCCTCAGAACGGTCTATCCACTGACCCCAGTGCTGTATGCCCCCAGAACTGTCTATCCCCTGACCCCAGTGCTTTATACCCCTCAGAACTGTCTATCCCCTGACCCCAGTGCTTTATACCCCTCAGAACTGTCTATCCCCTGACCCCAGTGCTTTATACCCCTCAGAACGGTCTATCCCCTGACCCCAGTGCTGTATACCCCCAGAATTGCCTGTCTTGTGTCCCCAGTGCTGTATACCCCCAGAACTATCTATCATCTGACCCCAGTGGTATATACCCCCAAAACTACCTGTTCCCTGACCTCAGTGCTATATACTTCCAGAACTGTCTATCCCCCATCCCAGTGCTGTATACTACCCCAGGGCTGTATCTCCCCCTGTATCTGCGTGTATGTTTCACACGCGCTCCCGAAGACCTGTATGGGTGTGTGCGCTGAGGTTCTCTGACACTCGCGGCATGCTGCAATTCTTTTCTCATGCCAAAATAGCATGAAAAATCAATCGCAGATGGATAGTGCCCAATAGTTTTACACTAGTGCAATTCGATGTTTTATCAGATTGCACTCATCCATGCAAAACGCAAGTGGAACTGAGGCCTTACTGTAATTCCTGTATGGTCCACAGTCTGATAATGACTGATAACTCCCAAGTATCTCCTTACCATTGTTAAAAGGAATCTGTCACCAGGTTTTTGCTCCCCCATCTGAGAGCAGCATAATGTAGAGACAGAGACCCTGATTCCAGCAATGTGTCCCTTACTGAGCTGTTTGCTGTTATTTTGATAAAATTAATGTTTTTTTCTGCTACAGATCTAGCAGTTATACAGAGCTGATGAATTTGCTGGACTACCTGGCAGCATGCCAAGCAGTCCGGTAATGATAATCTACTGCTGATTAAACAGTAATTTTATCAAAACTACACTAAGCAGCAGAGTAAGTCACACACCGCTGGAATCAGGATCTCTGCCCCTACGTTATGCTGCTCTCAGATTAGGTGTTAAAATCCTGGTGACAGATTCTCTTTAAGGATGTACTGGAAGTTGTAGATTCCTGCAATACAAATGTCTATGTGTCTGACCTGACATTACAATTGATGTACCTGTGGCGCCCCTGACCTGGTCAGGCACCACTGAGTACTGCACCCATGCTGGGGACAGTACAAAACAGGTAATCCAGAAGGCTGACCGAGGTGTGACTACACAGGCGCATAGTGATCAGGTCTCACACATGTACCTTTGGGAGGACCCCTGGGGATCCCAGGAGGGGGCGAGGCCTCCATCTCCACTCAAGGGGTGTGGTAGAGAGCCTGGTTGCTAGGTGACGTAGGCGGGAACAGGAGTGAGGAGTGAGCCGAGAGGAGTTGGGTAGTGAAGTTCAGGGAGAGCAGAAGCCGACCCTGGAGCTCGACACAATTCTGACAACGTACGCGCAGTGACTACCGACGGGGGAGAACGGTCACCTGGTAATGCTGCCCGAAATCCACCCACGGCTAAAGAGAGAGCAACGGAGTGGGGAGTAAGGAGACTGTCAGGGAGTTACCAGGCCCAACCGGGTAACAGGTCCCAGTGCAGGGATAGATTCACCTGTCCTTTGCCAAACCTGCATGAGGGGGCACTTTACACCCCCAAGACAACACCACAGAGTCCGCAGCCACGTAGCAAAGTGAGGGCCCATAGCTCACAGGAGGCAAGCAGCCGGAGTGACCTGGTCCAGGCTACAAGCAAACGGGCCAAAAGGAAGGGGAGAGAGGCACCAGCAACTTCCCTGGGCGACCCCAGCAGGGCTTCAAGCAGGGGTTACCCCAAAACACAAAGGGCTAAGGAAGGCGAGTCGGTAGCCACCCTCATCAGTCAGCCTGAAGGACACCTGGTTCCAGCCTGGTTCATCCCAGCTACGCCCGGGTTACTCACCCTGCCACCCTCAGTGAGTAAAACCCTTGAAAGACATTCTGCTTGTGCGTGTGAGTCATTCTGCGACTTGTAGCTCCACACATCTACACGGGGCCCTGGGGCATGCCTCACTCTCAGGAGGCTATTACAACTGACTGCACCCACTATCGGCCCCAGGCACCCCTAACCTGCAGTGGCGGTCTCCACTGACCGCAATTCTGAGAGTGGCGTCACGACAATCAAAATAGAGGATTTCCTACCTGTGACAAGATCCAGCCGCGTGGAGTCCCTGAAGGTAATGCACAGCTGCACCGACACCGCACCTCGGGGCCCCACATCCCTGGCGTCACGAACAGGATAAGGACTAGACCTGTTCAGACAGGTGACCATGTGCCTGGGCGGTCCGCTTGAAAAATTGGAAGCGCCGCCATATTGCCACCATGAAAAGCGCGCTGAAAAACAACAGCAGCCCGCGCTGGGAGAAGTTACCGCCCACGAAGAGGTGTGGCTACCCAGAGATCCCCTGCAGGGTCCTGGTCTCGCAAGTGATGAGAGCGGAGGCGTTCAGGGACGTCGGGAAGGAAAGGGAGCCAGAAGCCTGCTGCTGGAAAAGGAAGAGCAGAAACTGATAAGCCTGCTGTTGGGAGAAGAGTTCAAGGCAGTGAAGGAACTGGCACTGAGGCTGCAAGGAAGAGTCGGAGGCCTGCTGCTGAGAAAAGATCTGCAGAGCAGCGACGACGTGGTGAAGATGGCGTCTGAAGATAGGAGCCCAGAGCCGGGTTCCGCTGCCTGGTGGTCCTGGGAGCTTGCCCAGTTCAGTAACCGACTGGAAGCGAGGATCGTGCAGCAGATCCGAGAGGGACGTGCGGAGCTACAGGAGATGGGTGCGGCGGTTCAGGCCTACGAGAGGGGAACCGCACGACGGGTGCCAGACCGAGCGGCGACGACTCAGGCCCCGATGATGCTACCGATGGGTGAGTCCTGTATTGCCCCTGCCAGCGCGAGTGCCCCGACCCCTGCTGCCATGCCTGCGCTCCCTGGAGAGATGCCCGGCGCGGCGGCGCTGACCCAGGCCGCCGCCAAGTCAGGTGCGGTCCGCCAAGCCCAGACCACTGCAGCGACGCCCAGCCCGGCCCGCCAAGAACCGGCCACAACAGCGACGCTGATTCAGGCCGCCGCCCTGCCCGTCGCGGCCCGCCAAGGCAAGACTGTACAATTATCTACCCCGGCCTGCAAGGCCAGAGCAGACATCACTCCCCAGCCCAAGGAAGTCCCTGCTGGGAAGTCCATGCTGGGGGAGGACCCCGAATACTGGAAGCTGAAGGCTGATCTAGAGGCCCACTTCCCAAAGGAGATGGTGGACCGGTATCTGCTCCCCCCGCACACCCACAGGAAGACTCCTGCAACATCCACGCCAAAGAGTCCACCGCCCTGGCCTGCTGATGAACATCCATCCCTAGCGCTGCCACAAGAGGAGTGCTCAGAAGAACTAAGGGGGAGGGGAGGCCAGAAAGCTGAGAAGCTGACCCCAGAGCCGTCAGCAGCGGATGCAGCACCAGTCCAAGAGCCAGAGATGCTGCCGTACTCCCGCTGGGATGAAGAGGGCCCGACATCCTCCGCTGAAGAAGATCTGTCCAAATACATCACCTGGGAGCCTGCAAGCGGTGAGGTGGCAGTCAGGCAGGACCCAGCCCGCAGGACACGGCGCCGCAGTAGGACAAGGGATCCACCTGCACAGCAGTCTCCCGAGGAGAAGGACGAGGTCACGGCCAGAGACTTAGAGGAAAAGCGGTCCTTGAGAAGAGCCAAATCCCAGGTCAGAGGCCCACTTTGTCGAGGAGTTGTAGAAGACTTCAGTCTAAGGTCTGGATATGGCTTTATAGTAGCGCCTGGTGTAAAGGAGGGCATCTTTGTGAACAGAAGGGATGTAAGAGCACATTTACCTAGAGGACATCCAGGAAGAAACCTACAGATAGGAGACCCGGTAGAATTCACCAAACACCAAGGAGAACGCGGATGGTACGCACTAGATGTCACACCATGCCCCAGAAGTCTCTACAGTAAACCTGCTATCTCAACAACAGAAGATGAAGATAGAGATACAGAACAAGAGAAAGAAACAGACGACAGAAACACAGAAAATGTCAGGTGCCAAAGCCCAATAGGCAAAAGCCCTGGTGGAACGGAGTAGAGAAAAGTAAAGAAAAGTACAGCAGTTTGAAAAGTTTTGCAACGTTTACATGTTCAAGAAATGTGCCCACATGAACTAATGTGAGAAACCTCTTTTTGCACTTTAACCCATGAACCTTAAGGCTATGAACTGGCTATAGCCACAAACTCTCGCAGTGTACATAGTTACCCCAGAGGTACAACCACTACCAGGGAGCACGCCTGTTGACGGGGCCTGGCTCTCCACCACAAAGAGGGTACCTGGTCGGCACCAACTGTGGAGGCCGCCTCTACATCCTGCTAGAAGAGGCTGAAGGCGCGGCTCCACCAGGCCAGGTATACCCTGAAACCACCAGACCATGAAAGCCGCCTCCACATCCTGCCAGAAGTGGCTGAAGGCGCGGCCAACGGGAGAGGCAGATTGGAGGAAAGGTCTGGGGAAACGGATGGCCCAGACCTGGTTACCAAAAGAAACCGGTGACCTGCCTCCTGAGAGGGTTTTGGGTGGGTTAACGGACTTGTGGGTGGAGGGTGGTGATGTATGGTACCTGGTGGTTTTAAAATGTTTTACTGTTTTACGCATTTTAAAATGTTGTCTTGCAGCCCGAGGACGTGCTGGTGATAACTAAGGGGGAATGTGGCGCCCCTGACCTGGTCAGGCACCACTGAGTACTGCACCCATGCTGGGGACAGTACAAAACAGGTAATCCAGAAGGCTGACCGAGGTGTGACTACACAGGCGCATAGTGATCAGGTCTCACACATGTACCTTTGGGAGGACCCCTGGGGATCCCAGGAGGGGGCGAGGCTTCCATCTCCACTCAAGGGGTGTGGTAGAGAGCCTGGTTGCTAGGTGACGTAGGCGGGAACAGGAGTGAGGAGTGAGCCGAGAGGAGTTGGGTAGTGAAGTTCAGGGAGAGCAGAGGCCGACCCTGGAGCTCGACACAATTCTGACAACGTACGCGCAGTGACTACCGACGGGGGAGAACGGTCACCTGGTAGTGCTGCCCGAAATCCACCCACGGCTAAAGAGAGAGCAACGGAGTGGGGAGTAAGGAGACTGTCAGGGAGTTACCAGGCCCAACCGGGTAACAGGTCCCAGTGCAGGGATAGATTCACCTGTCCTTTGCCAAACCTGCATGAGGGGGCACTTTACACCCCCAAGACAACACCACAGAGTCCGCAGCCACGTAGCAAAGTGAGGGCCCATAGCTCACAGGAGGCAAGCAGCCGGAGTGACCTGGTCCAGGCTACAAGCAAACGGGCCAAAAGGAAGGGGAGAGAGGCACCAGCAACTTCCCTGGGCGACCCCAGCAGGGCTTCAAGCAGGGGTTACCCCAAAACACAAAGGGCTAAGGAAGGCGAGTCGGTAGCCACCCTCATCAGTCAGCCTGAAGGACACCTGGTTCCAGCCTGGTTCATCCCAGCTACGCCCGGGTTACTCACCCTGCCACCCTCAGTGAGTAAAACCCTTGAAAGACATTCTGCTTGTGCGTGTGAGTCATTCTGCGACTTGTAGTTCCACACATCTACACGGGGCCCTGGGGCATGCCTCACTCTCAGGAGGCTATTACAACTGACTGCACCCACTATCGGCCCCAGGCACCCCTAACCTGCAGTGGCGGTCTTCACTGACCGCAATTCTGAGAGTGGCGTCACGACAATCAAAATAGAGGATTTCCTACCTGTGACAAGATCCAGCCGCGTGGAGTCCCTGAAGGTAATGCACAGCTGCACCGACACCGCACCTCGGGGCCCCACATACCATGTACTGCTTGTGGTTCTCATGATGTATTTCTGTACTGATGAGGGTTTTGAAGCTGTGTTTCTGCACTGATGGGGTTATATGCATGTATTTCTGTACTGCTGGTGGTTCTGATGATGAATTTATCTACTGCTGGTGTTTGTGATGCTGTGTTTCTGTATTAATGGGGGTTCTAATTATGTATTTCTGTACTTCTGGTGGTTCTGATGCTGTTACTAGTTCTGATCCTGTACACAAGTAAAAATACATAAATTGTGAGATTGGACAACACAACCCCTTTACTTAGAATTGGGCTACACTGCTTAATTTTATAAGTAAGGTCTTGTACAGGTTTGAGATGAAAGTTTCTATTCTCTCTAGGTGACTGCAGGCTTCTGAATTCTCACAGCGCTTGCACACTTTTAGGATTCTCTGGTGCCAGTGACGAGAGTGGACAGTCATGTGAGCACAAGTATGAGATTTTTAAATTTCTGGCCACATTCCGATTTGATGTGTCCGGCCTTACTCAATTCATTTTCATTGAGCGAGGCCATACATGTCTAGTCGGCTCGTGACCACACGTATGTAAATCACAAATTTGCAGTTTCGTGACCTCCCACTCTCACCGCCGGCATCAGAGAATCCTGACAATGTACAGTGTGAGAATTCAGAAGTCTGCAGTCACATAGAGTGACACAGAGTGACTGCAGATTTTTATCTCAAACCTGGACAACCCCTTTACTTATAAATTTAAACAGTGTAGCCCAATCCTAACAGTGTGTAATATACTTTCTGTCAGGATTCAGCTCTGCTTCTGGTTCCAGCAGTCACCACATGGCCTCTACTCATATGTGATTTTCATACTTGCATGTGACAACTGGCTTTTCTTCCTATGTTTCTCTTTGAACATCGAGAGAACTATTAAGAGCCGCTCATCATCACGTGACTAAGTATGCAAATCACATATAAATAATTGGTCACATGCGGGGGCGCCAAATTGAATTCTTGCCCCGAGTGCTGGAAGCCTAGATACACCTCTGCGTTAAGGATCCGACATGTCCAATTTTGGACTGCCATTCCTTTTGTTCCCAGTGAGATAAGCCAACACCAAAGTTGTTCAGAAGCAGCTTTCTCATATAAAACACAGGACAGTTCAATTGAGCAAGTTATCCTGTGTGTGGGAGAGTCTGGAGAGATAATGTGACGCCCCCATGCCAGCAGCCGGGCTGCTCGGATCCGGATCTGCGGTGACTCGAGGGGTCTCCGGACCCGGGGGTCACGCGGCCACTCAGTGAAAAAAGGGGGGGGGGGAAGTATGTACAGGGGGAGTTTTTGAAAGTTCGTGACACCACCCACGGTGCGTAGTAATGTGAGGGACCACCGCTGCCGTTGGGGAGCCCGGTGACGATGGTGTGGCAGCCTGATGTTTAACCCCTCCGTGGGTAGGGGGTTTGTGTCCCGGGGGCCCGTTGATGGTGGGATGGTAGTTGGGTGCCGTTGGGGATAGGTGCAGGGGTTTTCCATGTACTCACTCAGTCCTGGAATAACTACACAGACAGCTTGTAAACCAGAATTCTGAGCACCACTGTAGCTTGTAGGGAGCACGCTTGGGTCCGTGCCCTTGGTGTTGCGGTTAGCCTGTGGCCCTGTCCTTGGCACCTTGGTCTCTGTTGGACCCGTGGGTATAAAACTCTTTGGGTCCCGCTCACCCGTATGGCTAACAGAGTGAGCTTGCTCTCAGGGTTCAGGCATAGGATTTCTTTGGACTGTAGTGGGAAAGTCCTATCCCATCGGTGCGCTAGTACCCCGATTTTGGAGCGGGTTGGGGATGACACTTGAAGACTTCACCCCCGTCGGGTAAATTACCGGAACGTGTGAAGCTACTTTCCGGCCTAGGGTCCACGTACCCCGTCGTACCCTGGCCCCTGCCTGGTGATAGCTCAAGGCCGCCGGCCGCCCTCCTCGGCAGTCCGTGCCCCTTGACACTGTCCCCTGCGACCGGGGTTCCAGCTCCTACCGGGCCCAGACCAACGTCTGCCACCTAGTACACAGGAGCTCTCCTCTGTGGCCTCTCCTCACAAGAGCCACCACTACACCTCCTCTCCTCTCGACTTCCTCCACTCGACTTCCTCCACTCGACTGCCACTTTCCCCTCACCAACCCCCCATGTGGGCGACCCTATTCCCTTCAGGCCCCCCAATGGTATGTCTGGTAGGTTAAAGTGGGAAGTGTTCCTAGGATTTTGATTGGCTAAGCTGTTAGCAACACCAAAAGACCAGGATCCATAACCACGGAGGGTGGATACTGTGCAGAAGGGCAGATTGCACAATACCCTGTGACGACCTGATAGGCCAGGGCATCACAATAACTGACAGCTGTCGTTCGGCCAACAGCTAAACTGTTTCCCTGAAAATAAGACCTACCCCGAAAATAAGCAATAGAAGGATTTGGGCGCAGTAGCAGAGGGGCGCTCTGCCAGGCACTGCAGCAGAGTGGTTTGCTGCCAGAGAGTGCCAGGCGCAGTAGCAGAGGGGCCTGGTGCAGTAGCAAAGGTGCATGTTACCAGGCACAGTAGTAGAGGGGTGAGGAGCAAGCTGCCAGGCACAGTATCAGAGGGGCATGTTGCGTGGTGTAGTAGCAGAGGGGAGAGGTGCACGCTGCAGGCGTAGTAGCAGAGAGGCAAGGAGCGTGCTGCCAAGCAAAAGTAACAGAGAGCGAGGAGTGCTCTAGTATGCACCACAGCGGGGGCATGTTGCCAGGTGCTGCAGCAGAGGGGCACACTGCCAGCCATAGTAAAAGAGGGGTGAGGAGCACCAGGCACCACAGCAGGGGGAGCGCTGCAGCTGGGGGGGGACACTGGCAGGCGCCTCTGCAGAGTGGTGCACTGCCAGGTGCCCCAGCAGACAGGTGTGCTGCCAGGTGTCAAAGCAGAGGGGTGCGCTATCAGGCACCGCAGCAGAGGGGCACGCTGCGAAGCACAGCAGCAGAGGGGTGAGGGGCAAGCTGCCAGGCGCAGTAGCAGATGGGCAAGGGGGACTCTGTCTGGTGCAGTAGCAAAGAGGCGTGTTGCCAAGTGCAAATCGCAAGAGGGGAAAGGGGCCCAATGCCAGGCACAGTATCAGAGGGGCAAGAGGCAGAATGCCAGGTGTAGTTGCAGAGGGGCGAGGGGCACAATGCCAGGCATTGTTGCAGAGGGGCAAAAGACACATTAACAAGCACAGTTGCGGAGGGGCATGCTGCCATGTGTAAGTAGCAGAGAGATGAGGGAAACACTGTCAGGCGCAGTAGCAGAGGGGCGGCCTGCTAGGCGTAAGTAGCAGAGGAGTGTGCTGTCAGGCGAAAGAAGTGTCGCGGGCGGGGGTGCAGGCCACGGCCAGTGGGGGAACTACTCGAGGCGCTCTGATCGGCTCGAGTGGCAGCCGGATCCGGGGCTCGTGCAGCAGCCCGTCGCCCACAACAATATAAAGGGGGGTATTTACAGGGGAAGAGTTTGTCAGTGACGCCACCCATGGGTTGTTGTGATTTGTTGGTGGCACCACCGCTGCCTTTGTATGGGACGCCCGGGGCTGATGGAGCGGGGCAGCAAGATTGTATCCCCTCCACAGGTAGGGGAGGTGTTATCCCGGGGCCCAGGTGTAGGTGGGGTGAAGTGCTGGGGCGCCGTCTGCAGGCTGGGCCAGATGACACCGGTGTACTCACTGTTTAGAAATAAATCACTCAAAGTCCAAGTAGTAAACCAAGTGCCGGATACCGGTAGCCTTCGGAGGGGTGTGCTCGGGTCCCACACACCGGTTGACAGGACAGGGGCCCTTCCTCCTGCACTTCAGTCTTTCGTCTTGTGAGTTGACTAGTCCGCATGAAACGGGAAAAGTCCGCTTCCGGTGTCTTTGCTAGGGGAGCTGTTGCCCGCGAGAACTGACCCTTGGGATTTTTGCAGGCACTTGCAGACGCCCTATCCCCCGCGTTGGGCTTCCATCTCGCTCCATCTGGGCTCACTGGTGGGACAAGACGTGGAATCTTGTCCGCTGCTGGTTAATTGACATTGAAGCTGTCCTCGCCCTAGGGTCCAGACACCCCGACTGTGCACGGCCTCCGAACCGGATTCCCGCTGTCGGCACCGGCGGGCTACAACCCTGCCCCGGTCTACTTAAGGTCTCCCGCAACCGGATCTCCATCGCCTGTGGCCCAGTTCTGCCGACTGCCACCTAGTCAGCTCAGGTAGTCCGGGAGCTACAACCCCCGACTACCACTTCACTCCTCTCACTTCCACTGTCTACACTCTTTCTTGTGTCTCAGCTCTCACTCCTCCACTCAACTGACGTGTTCCCTCCCCTGACACCTCAGGACCCCAAGGTGGGCACCGCCATCTGCCTGGCCCCGTCCACTGGTGTGTCCCTATTGTCCTGGAGGGGTGACTAGGCTTTGTGGCTGGTGGTGTACCTGTGTGTGGGTTTGTGTTGGTAGGACAAGGAGGAGGGAGTCCTGCATCTGAAAGATGGATGCAGTCTCCTGTGACAACCTGATTTTGTCAGGGCGTCACAGAAGCAAAGGGGCACAAGGTCAAATGCAGTTGAAGAGGGCGATGGGCACAATGCCAGACATAGTAGCAGAGGGGCACATTGCCAGGCACACTTGCAGAGGGATGAGGGGGACACATTGCCAGAGACAGTTGTAGGCTGACGAGGCACTGCCGGCCGCAGCAGTGGGGGGTGAGGGGTTTGGTGACCAGGAGGTGTCCAAGGCAGTCGCTATACCAAGTGGGCACTTCTATGTTTCCTATGGGCACAGGTAGACTAATCAAACTTTGGAATTACAACTTCCAGACTGCTGTAATTTCATCGCTACGCGTCCTGTCCGGTCCACCAATACATTGTCCACATGGAGAACATCTGCTGATTGATCACAACTTTCTGGTATCAGCCACTCATCTGCTCACTGGGTCCGGAGGTCACTATGTTTATCAGCAGATCATAGAGAAGGATTTCTTCAATTTTCACACTGTCATGTCCATATGCTCTGCCATCTTTACTACTGGAAAGTGACCTAAACGCAGGAGCTTGGTCGTGGCTACAACGATGATAATGTTGCAGGAGGGGGCGGAGCCTCCTGTATCACAGTGCCAGGCTCAACTGCTCTGAAGAGGAACTGATAGTGATGCTGTCCTGCACAAGAGGGAGGATTAGGCAGGGGAACCATGTACTAGAGAAGGGGGCTGTATACAGATGAGAGGAGACATGTACGAGAGAAGGAAGCTGTATATAAATGAGAGGAGGCATGTACTGCAGGATGGGGCTGAGAGGAGTGATGTACTGCAATACAAAGCTCCGGCGGCTTTTCCTCTTTTGAAAATGCCGGCTGCTCATTATTCCATCTAGTATTTACTGCTTCCCCCGCCCACTGGCGCCTATGATTGGTTGCAGTCAGACCCGCCCCCCGCTGAGTGACAGCTGCCTCACTGCAACCAAGCACAGCCGCCGGTGGGTGGGTCTATATCGTGCAATACAATAAATAAATAAATAATTTAAAAAAACGGCGTGCAGTCCCCCTAATTTTGATACCAGCCAAAGTAAAGTAACACGGCTGAAGGCTGGTATTCTCAGGATGGGGAGCCCCACGTTATGAGAAGCCCCCAAGCCTAACAATATCAGCCAGCAGCCGCTCGGAATTGCCGCATCCATAAAGGCCACTTTACACGCAACGACATCGCTAACGAGATGTCGTTGGGGGTCACGGAATTCGTGATGCACATCCGGCCTCGTTAGCGACGTTGTTGCTTGTGAAACACAGGAACGACCGTTAACGATCAAAAATACTCACCATATTGTTGATCGTTGGCACGTCGTTCTAATCTCAAATATCGTTGCTTCTTTTGGACGCAGGTTGTTCGTCGTTCCTGCGGCAGCACACATTGCTATGTGTGACAACGCAAGAACGATTAACAACATCGTACCTGCGGCCGCCGGCAATGAGGACGGAAGGAGGTGGGCGGGATGTTACGGCCGCTCATCTCCGCCCCTCCGCTTCTATTGGGCGGTCGCTTAGTGACAGCGCTGTGACACCGCACTAACCGCCCCCTTAGAAAGGAGGTGGTTTGCGGGCCACAGTGACGTCGCTAGGAAGGAAAGTCTGTGTGACGGGTGTTAGCGATGTTGTGTGCCACGGGCAGCGATTTGCCCGTGACGCACAGCCCACGGGGGCGGGTGCTTCCACCAGCGACATCACTAGCGATGTCGCTGTGTGTAAAGTGGCCTGTAGATGCGACAGTCCCGGGACTCTACCCGGCTCATCCCGAATTGCCCTGGTGCGGTGGCAATCGAGATAATAAGGAGTTAATGGCAGCAGCCCATAGCTGCCACTAAATCCTAGGTTAATCATGGCAGGTGTCTATGAGATACCCACAATAATTAACCTGTAAGTGAAAGTAAATAAACACATACACCCGAAAAAAATCTTTTATTTGGAATAAAAGATAAAAAAAACACCCTCTTTCACCACTTTATTAATCCCCAAATACCACTCCAGCTCTGGTGTAATCCACACGAGGTCCCGCAACGCATCCAGCTCTGCTACATGAAGCTGACAGGAGCAGACGTAGAACACCGCCGCTCTCTGTCAGCTCCAGGCAGCAACTGAAGTGATTTGTGCTGTCAGCGGGGACATCACTAATGTGTGCGGCAATGATGGGAGCGTTAGTGTTGGTGTGTGTGTGGTGATGATGGGTGCGGTAGTGCCGGTACGTGTGCAGTGATGAGTGCGGTAGTGCCTGCGTGTGTGCGGTGATGATGAATGCGGTAGTGCCTGCGTGTGTGCGGTGATGATGGGGGTGGTAGTGCCTGGGTGTGTGCAGTGATGATGAGTATGGTAGTGCCAATGTATGTGCGGTGATGATGGATGCGGTAGTGCCGGGGTGTGTGCGGTGATGATGAGTGCGGTAGTGCCTGCGTGTGTGTGGTGATGATGGGGGCGGTAGTGCCGGGGTGTGTGCAGTGATGATGGGGGCGGTAGTGCCGGGGTGTGTGCAGTGATAATGATGATGAGTGCGATTGTGCCGATGTGCGTGCGGTGATCATGATGAGTACGGTAGTGCCGGAGTGTGTACGGTGATGATAGTGAGTGCGGTAGTGCCGGGGTGTGTGCAGTGATGATGGGGGCGGTAGTGCCGGGGTGTGTGCAGTGATAATGATGATGAGTGCGGTAGTGCCGATGTGTGTGCGGTGATGATGATGAGTACAGTAGTGCCGGGGTGTGTGCGGTGATGATGATGAGTGCGGTATTGCCGGGGTGTGTGCAGTGATGATGAGGGCTCTCTCTCGGCTTAACGCAACGCGTTATTTCACAGGAATCCGTTGCCTTTATATCACACTATTTACAACGCATCCGTCACATGCGTCACACAACGCATTGTGACAGATGCCGTTCAACGCAAGTGTGAAAGTAGCCTAACCGTTACACGGACCCAGCTCAGGCACATCCGCACACCTCTCCTGTGTGCTTCACTCTCTCTCCTTATTACTCACTGACCCCTCCCACCAGGCTGGCTATACCCAGGGACTCGTTCCCATGGCGACCATCCCCTTACGTGGTTAAGCCTCTATGCCCAGTGTGGAGAGGAGAACTAAGATTTAGATTGTGTTTTGGTGGAAAAGGCACTGATACTCCAGGTCCCAGGGGGTAGGTCCTGCATCCCCAAGAGGATGCAGTTCCCTGTAGCGCCCCTGAGGGTCTAAGGGGCGCTACAGGTCTCTCCCAAATTTCTAAAAATTGAGAGTTTTTATTTACTTTAATATCTGTCACTCAAATTTCCCACAATCCTTAGTGGCTGATCCTCCAGCTCTAGAGCTGTGAATTCAGGGGAACCATTGATTGCACATATGCTTTTTATAGCACTAAGTCCTCTACTTTGTAACTAGACAAGAAAACTGAACACTGACATCTGTGCGCCGCAGTCATGAATGGTTCAGTTGACGATAATGGCTGGGCCCCAAATGGAATGTTCATGTCTGTTTTCATTGTAGTGACATCACAGGTTTATTGCATCTGACCACACCCGATGACTAAAGGTGCCCCGCCTGCTTGCCTATGTCATCACTTGTGATGTCACAATGATCAAAGGCTCTAAATAAACGTTCCTGGGAGCTTTACAGCCATTTGCTACTTTCTTACTATACAGGAAGGACGATAGAGCCGAACCATGGCAGCCAGAAAGACGTAAGTGGAGCTCTTGGAATATAAACGTGGAGCTCTGCAACAATATTACTTTCTTATATAGGACAAAGGACAAGAACAAGCCTTTGGATTATCCACCGTGGAGCCCAGCACCCTTATTGCTTTTTTGGAGAGAAACAGTATTAGAATGCTACATTTTCATCAGAATGAAAAAAAAGAGCTGATGGAGGACGACCCAGGACCATGAGCATCATGTGAACCTGGTGACGTATACCCCTCCCCTGTTCTGTATCTGCTAATGTCATATAATCCTTTGGTGGCGTTTAATCAAGGCTGGTGTTTTTCTATACCAACCTTCATGAAGTGCCAGTTGGAGTAAGATGCACTAAATTCATTTCATCTTAATGAATTTGACTCATCTTTTAAAGGGAATCTGTCAGAAGGTTTTTGCAATCTAATCTGCATAACGTACGGGCAGAGATCCTGATTCCAATGATGTGTCAATTACTTGGCTGCTTAGTGTAGTTTTGATAAAATCACTGTGTAATCAGCAGGAGATTATCATTACAGGACTACTTGGCGTGCTGCCAGGAAGTCCAGCATATTCATGAGCTCTGTATAACTGCTAAATGTGCAGCAGAGAAAACATTGATTTTATCAAAATGACAGCAAACAGCTCAGTAAGTGACACATCGCTGGAATCAGGGTCTTTTGTGACTTCTCTCTGTATCTTCAGTTCCTTGGGAGACTCATGTACAGGGGGCAGTGTAAAATATGCAAAACAATTAGCGATTTTTTTTTTATGAGCTTTCTGGTTATAAGTCCTGTGAAAAATCTAATTTTAATCCAGGTTTGTTAAAGGTGTTTTCCAGGCTTGAGGTAAAAGTCTGCAGTTGCTCTAGATGTCTGCACCTGAACGCATGCATACACAGGCGAATCCTCACAGCGCACAGTGCAGTTCATGTTAGGATTCAAAAGTCTGTCGTTAACCTCAAGCCTGGACATCCCCTTTAAGACAAAAATTACATTTTATTATTTATTAAATATATTAAAATGATTGTCCATGATGGGAAATCCCTTTTAAAGGGAACCTGTCACCAGGTTTATGGCCTATAAGCTGCGGCCACCACCAGTGGGCTCTTATATACAGTATTCTAACAAGCTGTATATAAGAGTGCAGGCCGCTGTGAGAACATAAAAAACACTACAGTACTTTGATCTGCCCTGAGCAGGGCAGATCAAAGTGTGCCTGCGCAGGACCTCAATGCCGGCGAGTGTGTATGACGTGGACACGTCATGCACACAGGCTTCAGAAGTCGGAGGAGCAAGATGGCCGAGAGAGGAGGTGCCGGAGCCGGTCACGGAGAACAGCGTCGCCCAGCGGGCCAACCAGCACCGCAGCGACCGGTTTAGGTGAGTATTATAAAGTGTTTTTTATGTTCTCACAGCAGCCTGCGCTCTTATATACAGCATGTTAGAATGCGGTATATAAGAGCCCACAGGTAGTGGCCGCAGCTTATAGGCCGGAAAACTGGTGACAGGTTCCCTTTAAAGTAAATATCTCCTCTTGTAAAATTTCTGGTGCAAACTGCTTGCGGAATGAACTCTTAGGCTGCGTGCCCACGATCAGTGTTAGCAGCGTTTTGGACGCAGCATACTTCAGCTGCATCCATAACGCTGCAATGTACAGTACAAGCATAGTGGATGGGATTTCTAGAAATGCCGTGCCCACTGTGTGTGTGCGGCCTGCAGTATAACTGACCTGCAGAGCGGCTGTCCTGAACCGCAGCATGTCAACTGTTTGCAGCGGAGTCAAAAGTGTCCTCCGTAGGGAGAATACAAGTGAGAGACCGCAGCGCACTGATCCCTGATTGTGGGCATGGGCCGCTATGGTCTCCTGCGTTCTCCTACAGAGGAGACTCTCTGCCCCGCAGGTCAGGACCTGCTGAGTCCAGGACAGCTGGCATCAACCATGGGGGTTAGTAATGGAGAGGTGTCTATCAGACACTTCCATTACTACCCTGGCTGAAAGAAAAAAGTTCATGGATGGCATATGTGCCTTTTGTGAATAATAGAATATTGCAGGTTATTGTTACTAGATTTTGTTATGGGACGTTGATCCAGGGAACTAGTCTGATTGCCATATGTGGAGTCGGGAAGGAATTTTTCCCCTAATATGGGGCAATTAGCATCTGCCTCATGGGGTTTTTGCCTTCCTCTGGATCAGCACATTAGCTTTTAGAATGAACTTGATGGACTTAGGTCTTTCAACCTTAAAGCGATGAAGCTGTCTTTGTATTGAGGCTCAAGGGTGTAGGCCGGGGTTTCTTTGGGACCAGCATTAATGGAGTGTTTTGCTCCAAGTCTATCCCAGGAAGCCTTTTTGAGCTGATGTCCCAAGACAGATCCCAACATTTAGAGGGGAAAAAAGCTTTAGTTAGTTAAAGGGGTTTTCCCATGAGCAAACTTAATTTTAACATACATTTTAACCCCTTCAGCCCCGGGGCACTTTCCGTTTTTGCGTTTTTGTTTTTTGCTCCCCTTCTTCCGAGAGCCATAACTTTTTTATTTTTCCGTCAATCTTGCCATATGAGGGCTTGTTTTTTGCGGGACAAGTTGTACTTTTAAATGAAACCATAAGTTTTACCATATGGTGTACTGGAAAGCAACAAAAAAAATTCCAAGTGTGGAAAAATTGCAAAAAAAGTGTGATGGCACAATAGTTTTTGGGATGTTTTATTCACGGTGTTCACTATATGGTAAAACTGATGTGTGGGTATGATACCTGAGGTCGGTGCGAGTTTGTAGACACCAAACATGTATAGGTTTACTTGTATCTAAGGGGTTAAAAAAAATTCACAAGTTTGTCCAATAAAAGTGGCGCACGTTTTGCGCCATTTTCCGAAACACGTAGCGTTCTTATTTTTTGGGATCTATGGCTCAGTGACGGCTTATTTTTTGCGTCTCGAGCTGATGTTTCTAATGGTAGCATTTTTGCGCAGATGCTACGTTTTGATCGCCTGTTATTACATTTTGCGTAAAACTTGCGGCGACCAAAAAACGTAATTTTGGCGTTTGGAATTTTTTTGCCACTACGCCGTTTACCAATCAGATTAATTGATTTTATATTTTGATAGATCGGGCATTTCTGAACGCGGCGATACCAAATATGTGTATATTTATTTATTTTTTAACCCTTTAATTTTCAATGGGGGGAAAGGGGGGTGATTTGAACTTTTAGGTTTTGTTTTTTTTTTTTTAAATTTTTTAAAACTTTTTTTTTACTTTTTTTATTTTATTTTACTAGTCCCCCTAGGGGGCTATAGCGATCAGCAATCCGATTGCTGATCGCTATCTGCTGATCACAGCTATACCGCTGTAAACAGCAGAAATAGTCACTTTCTTTCTTCTTCTGCTCCGTGCCGAGGAAGAATGAAAGTGAAACTTCGTAGCACCAGGCGTCATCACATGACCCTGTGCTACGATGGCAACCACCGAACGTCACGTGATCACTCACGTGGCGTCCGGAGGGGGCGGCGTTAAGTAAAAAAGATGGCCGCGCGCATATAGATCTCGCTGCCAGACTTTGGCAGCGAGATCTAAGGGGTTAATGTTCCGGGTGGAATGCGATTCCACTCGGAACATGTAGGCACACATGTCAGCTGTTGAAAACAGCTGATATGTGTGCCGATCCACGCCGCCTGCCCGCGGCAGGGGGCGGGGCTTACCGGGACACGATCCATGACGGATATATCCGTCCATGGTCGTGAAGGGGTTAATCAATAGATCTTCGAATAATAATAATTTCCAGAATTGGATGTAATAAAAAAAAAATGTTCCTGTGGTGAGATTATCCTATATATGTGCCCCTGCTATGTACTGTGTAATGGCTGTGTCTGACCATACAGGGACATGGTCTGATCATATTCCAGGCAGGGGAGGACTTAAAAAAGTATGCAGACATTACAGCACAGCACAGCACAAATTATTCTTTCTTTGAGGAAAAAGATTTTTTTAAAAAGTAACTAGGGAAATGTTTTACCTCACAAAAAGAATCAGCTGTGATCCTGTTCAATTGATTAAGTTTAACTTTATTCTTGGGGAAACCCCTTTAAGGGTGAATTAAAGTCAAAGCCATAGAAATATTTAGTTGGTTTTTTTCTTGCTATATTGAACTTTCAAGGAATTTTAATTTCTTTTTCTGTGGCTTTGCATTTAATTTTAGGTAGGGACTCGCAAGATAATGAGGACCCTTGACGTGGGTTGCGAGCTTGTATATTTTGGCCAAAATATTGACCCATGCCACATACATTTCTTAAATATTTTTGCACACTATATCTCTTTTTATGCAGGATGCAGCCAAGTCCATCTATGTTGACCTTGTAAACTAGGGTGTCTGTGATGTGGGGTGCACTGATAGAATACTGGGCAGCCCGCCTAATCTAATACTATGGGCATCACTAATAGGCTGTAAGCCAGGCACTGTGCACTTTATGTGTGTGACCAGCCCCCTATTCAGGCCTTGTCTGTGTGCAATGTTAATACTGAGCAATCACCCCCTCCATGATTTGGCAGGTTGTGAGTGGTGGTCTTATCAGTGTTTTGCACCTTTGTTACCTCCATATTTATCAGGGAGGGCTGCTCCATCGGGTTACTGCATTACATTCTGTGACCTGGGCAGGGAAATACTGTTGCCCATTTTTTGCTACATTGAACTTTTGAAATTTTGGGAAATTTTAATTTTTCTGTGGCTTTGGTTATAATTTTAGTATAGGGACTCAAAACAATGAGGACCCTTGATGTTAGGTTGTGAGTTTGCGTATTTTGGCCAAAATATTAACCAATACCTCATTTATTTATATTTTATGTACACGATTCTCGATTACAGCCAATCCCATCTATGTTAGTCTTGTAAACTTGGGTGTCTTTCCCGGTGGAGTGCAATGATAGAGTGCTGGGTAGTCCGTTTGATCTAACAGTAGGGGCTTCAGTAATAGGCTGTAAGCCAGGCGCACTGTGTACCAACTTACCCGCCCCGTATACAAGCATAATGCCTGTGCAATTTTAATACTGAGCAATCACTCCCTCCTGGTAGGTTGTCAGTGGTTGTCTCATCAGTATTTTGCCCCTGTGCTGCCTTCATCTTTATCATGGAGGGCTGCTGTATCCTGTTAGTGCATCAGTTTCTGTGACCTGGGCAGATATATTTTTTTTTGCCCCGAAAAAAGTACTAGGTCTTATTTTTGGGGGAGGGCTTATTTTCGTGGAGACATGGTTTGGGGTAAGTTTACCCCCAGGAAATGCAGATCCCCCTTCCCAGTTTTACAGTGTAATGGGCACTGATATAGTGTAATGGGCACTTATACGGTGTAGGGGGGCACTTCTATAGGATGGCAGCTAATGTGGGGGGCTGTCATATACTGTGGGGACTACTTTGGGGGTTCTCAGTGTGGGGGCTACTCTAGAAGCCATTATACAATGTGGGGACTACTGTTGGGACAATCAGTGTGTAGTCTACTGTGATGGCCATTATACAATGTGTGGACTAATGTTTTTGGGGGGGCTGTGGACCCATCATAATGTCTATAGGGGAGGTGTAGTTGCATCATACTGTGTATAGGGGAGGTGTATGTTGCGGGTAGGGGTGACTCACCACGGAAGGGAAGGCTACCCGAGGCGCTCGGATCCGGGATCGCGGCTGCGGCTCGAGTGGCAGCCGGATCCGGGGCTTGCGCAGCAGCCCGCCACCCACAACAATAAAAAGGGGGTATTTACAAGCGAAGAGTTTGTCAGTGACACCACCCATGGGTTGTGGTGATGGTTGGTATCACCGCCGCTGCCTTGGTATGGGGCGCCTGGGGCTGATGGAGTGGGGCAGCAGGATGGTATCCCCTCCACGGGCAGGGGATGTGTTGTCCCGGGGCACAGGTGTACGGGGAAGGATGCTGTGAAGCGTATTCTGCAGGGCTGCACCGGGTGGTGTTGGTGTACTCGCAGTTCTAGAGGAATTCACACAAAGTCCAAGTGGTAAACCAAATTGCCAGTGACCGGTGACCTCCGGCGTGTGTATTTGGGTCCCACACCCTGGTACAGCAAACAGGAGTCCCTTCCTCCTACACTTAGTGTTTGTGTTTTTAGTTTGACTACTCCGCTTGGAACGGGGAAGTCCACTCCCGGTGATTCTGTGTGTTGGGAGCTGTGGCCCGCGAGAACTGATCCATGGGATCTTAGCAGGCAATTGCGGAGCCCTATCCCCCTCGTTGGGCTTCTGTCTCGCTCTGTGGGCTTGCTGGTGGGACAAGACGTGGAATCTTGTCCCCTGCTGGCTAATTGACAACAAGCTTGAAGCAGTCCTTGCCCTAGGGTCCAGGCACCTCGACTGTGCACGGCCTCCTGACCGGATTCCCGCTGTCGGCACCGGCGGGCTACAACCCTGCCCTGGTCCACTTAAGGTCTCCCGCGACTGGATCTCCGTCCCCTGTGGCCCTGTCTGCCGAATGCCACCTAGTCAGTAGTCCGGTAGTCCATAGGCTCCATCCCCTGACTACCCTGTCATTTCACACTCCTCTCACTTCCTCATTCCAAACTAGACTGTCATGTTTCTCTGTCTGACTCAGACTGACTTGTTCCCCCCTCAGAACACCTCAGGACCCCCCTAGGTGGGCGTCACCATCTGCTTGGCCCCGCCCACTGGTGTGTCCCTATTGTCATGGGGGGTGACTAGGCTTTGCTGGCTGATGTTGTGTACCTGGGTGTGGGCTTGTGTTGGTATGCCAAGGAGGATGGAGTCCTGCACCTGGAAGATTTGTGCAGTCTCTGTGACAACCTGGTTTTGCCAGGGCATCACATGTACATGGGGAGATGTAGGAGACATTATTGAATGTTAAGAAGTCACTTGAGAACCATTACTGTTATATGGGCACTCAGGGTATTGTAACCATCAAAGGAGCACATGGGGCATTATTACTACTTTCTAGGAGCAAAATGTGTACACTTTTCTAGGGAACTTGCTCAGAGCATTAATATTTTCTATCATTAATATTTTTTTACCATCTAGAGGGCACAAAGGAAGCATTTTACTATGTAAGGGTCACAGTGGTGGTATTACTGTGTTTCGCTGAAATTAAGACCTCTTCCGAAAATAAGACTTAGCAGGAGTTTTCAGCAAGGCCTAAATATAAGACATCCCCAGTAAATAAGCCCTAGTCGCGGTTCAATAATAAGGACACAGATATCTTATATATAACACGATTCACACTATACTCACCTCCTTCTTGGCCCCCATGGAGTTCAGAGGCGCTTTAGCAGCAGCTTCTCCGGCCGCAGCAGTGCTGGCGCCCCTCCCCCCTCCCAGTGTGATGAAGACAGGAGCAGACAGAACACAGAGGAGGGGAGGGTGCCCTGTGCTGGAGCCTGTGCACCGCAAGAGCACCAAATGACAGTGAACTGCTGCTCCCTGCAGCGCCCCATATGCAGTCTGCTGGAAGGGGCCCTGTGCAACTGGTGGCCATGGTACTCACCTACCCTGCGCTCCCCTGGTGTCCTCCGGTGACGCTGGCATGCCGGGAACTGACCAGCGTGTGTCAGGGTCATGCGCAGCCTCCGACACACATCTATCTGGATCAGGGGCTGGGGCCAGCGGGCCCCCTGCACCCCGGGGCCCAGTCGCAATGGCGACCTCTGCGACCACGGTCGTTACACCCAGGGCTGGGATTCAAATTTTTGACAACAGGTTCTCTGTAAACCCCGCCCATTTGAAACCACACCCCAATATCTAACCACACCCATTGTGTTAGCCACACCCATTTTTGCGCACTTTCCTCAACCACAAAATACAAGTAATAATAAAAACTTTCCCCTTCTTACTCTTCCTATACCTTGACTTTCCTATCAGGCACCAGTTGTTTCAGTCACTTATTTACTTGGCATATTGTATGAAAATATTTCTACAATGTTTGAAAATTATTACCAAAGGAACCCTGCTCAAATTGGAACGGACAACCTTCCCCATAAAGATCCCATCCCATGCAGATCCCATGCAGATTCCATGCGGCCTCCACTCCCCTGCAGGCTCCCACCCCATGCGGCCTCCACTCTCCTGCAGGCTCCCACTCCATGCGGCCTCCACTACACTGCAGGCTCCCACTCCATGCGACCGCCACTCCCCTGCAGGCTCCCACTTCATGCAGCCTCCATTCCCCTGCAGGCTCCCACTTCATGCAGCCTCCATTCCCCTGCAGGCTCTCACCCCATGCGGCCTCCACTCCCCTGCTAGCTCAGATTCCATGCGGCCTCCACTCCCCTGCTAGCTCAGATTCCATGCAGCCTCCACTCCCCTGCAGCCTCCCACCCCATGCGACCTCCACTCCCCTGCAGGCTCCCACCCCATGTGGCCTCCACTCTCCTGCAGGCTCCCACTCCATGCGGCCTCCATTCCCCTGCAGGCTCTCACCCCATGCGGCCTCCACTCCCTTGCTAGCTCAGATTCTATGCGGCCTCCACTCCCCTGCAGCCTCCCACCCCATGCGGCCTCCACTCCCCTGCAGCCTCCCACCCCATGCGGCCTCCACTCCCCTGTAGGCTCCCACCACATGTGGCCTCCTCTCCCCTGCAAGCTCCCGTCTCATGTGGCCTCCTCTCCCCTGCAGGGTCTCATCTTTTGCTCACAAAGCGCTTACCTGCTCCAAGTGCCGGCGACCTCTCCTCCGTCATCCTCTGCGGCACTCTGCACACTGATGCTGACAGGCGGCAACGTGGTGAGGTAATCTCACCATGTTGCCGTGACCTCTGCAGCGTCATCACGCCGCCGGACGCTGGGTCAGAGAGCACTGGCTTCACTGAACCCAGAAGTGCGGTGTGCATGGAGGTACGGGGATTAATCTGTATCGGCATCTTAAAGACTCCGATACAAATGAATACAGGGAATCGGGTCGCGGACGCAGATTCTTGCCGGTTTGCTGAACCAGCTGATGTTATTTTAACAACCGGCTCTACCAAACCGGACAGAACCAGCTGAATCCCACCCCTGGTTACGCCCCCTGCGTCTTCATGCAAAAGAGGTTCCCCGTTCATGGACAGGAAACCAGCTAAAGCATGGGAGAGTTATTGCCCTTTTTATCCTGCAGGTTTCCTGTCTTTGAAGGGCAGATACTTCTCTCTCGTTTTGCTGTCAAGGGTGAATGGAAAAAAAAAAAATTGGCAGATCAAAGACGTCATGTGCACATTCCTTGAAGGCAACCTGTTATTAGGTTTTCCCTAAATAAATTTTGATTTTTATGTTTGCTTTTAAAAAAACCTTCCGTATAAGCAATATTTCCCCTGCTGTTTTAAATTTTGTGGTAAGGTAATATGCATGAGCAGTGTGATGAGGTCTGTGGAGCTTCTTTGGCATCCCCTTTTCTTTGCTAATGCTAACAATCTGGCTCTGATTAAGATGATGACCCCATAACATTCATAGAGATGAAATCTTACACTGCCACTAGGGCCGTATGAATTGCACATGCACTAGTTTTTTTGGTCAGCAGCATAGGCACAAGATTTTCAGAGGCTGTGTGGCCATAGGCGGAGGGAAGACATTACCAGAGACATCCTCCTGACATTTGGTACTGGTGGCTAGAATTTAGTTTTAATTATGTACCAGGGCTTGGTTAGTCTCTACACTTCAGTTTAGTGGCAAACCAGCCATAAGGGTACTTTACACGCTGTAATATCGGTACCGATATCGCTAGCGAGCGTTCCCGCCCCCGTCAGTTGTGCGACACGGGCAAATTGCTGCCCGTGGCACACAACATCGCTTACACCCATCACACGAACTTACCTTCCCTGCGACATCGCTCTGGCCGGCAATCAGCCTCTTTCTAAGGGGGAGGTTCGTGCGGCATCACAGCGACGTCACACAGCAGCCGTCCAATAGCAGAGGAGGGGCGGAGATGAGTGGCCGGAACATGCCGCCCACCTCATTCCTTCCTCATTGCCAGTGGACGCAGGTAAGGAGATGTTCGTCATTCCTGCGGTGTCACACATAGCGATGTGTGTTGCCGCAGGAACGATGAACAACATCGTACCTGCAGTAGCAACGATATTAAGGAAATAAACGACGTGTCAACGAGCAACGATTTTTCACGTTTTTTGCGCTAGTTGATCGTCGCTCGTTGGTGTCACACACTGCGATGTCGCTAACGGTGCCGGATGTGCGTCACTACCGACGTGACCCCGACGATATATCGTTAGCGATGTTGCAGCGTGTAAAGCACCCTATAGACTTGAGTACCAGCCACACATCTAAGAAACAATGACAGATTTGTAACACTGGATTTTAATTTAACCATTTCTGGATGTGTTTACTGTGTTTTTGTGGTTTTCCTCCCACTCTGATGTAAAATGTACAGTTAAGTCCATTCGCTTACAATTACATTAGATTGTAGACAGTGACTGACATGAATGGTTACAATATCTATAAAGTGCTGAAGTATATGTTATAGTGAAAAGGGTTATACCAATAAATTTGCAGCGGAGCTGTTTATTAAAATATTTAATAGCGATGATGCTGTTGAACAAAAGAGCAGTTTATCTATGCCTTTCAGAGTTGAAAAAACACCTACATCAGGAAACCTGCAATTGAAGTAAAACAGATTTTTCCTTCAATAATTTGGATTAGTTTGAAATGCGTAGAAAATAAACCGCACTGTTACGATCTACGTTTGATTTTATTCTTTGATTGGCTACACATAAGCATTGCAGGAGACCCATTATCTTTCATCACCTGTGGTACTACTTTGGATTACACTCCCTGACAGAAGTTCTGTTGCTTATCCATGTTATTGCTTATGACCTGACTTTAAATTCATCCATTGGACGCATCGCAGGACCTCGTGAGGATTACGCCGGACCTGGAGGGGAATTTGGGGATTTTAATAAAGTGGTGAAAAAGTGTTGTTTTTTTTTTCCTTTTATCTCAAATAAAAAGAGAATTTTGTTTACTTACCGTAAATTCTTTTTCTTATAGTTCCGACATGGGAGACCCAGACCATGGGTGTATAGCTTCTGCCTCCGGAGGATACACAAAGTACTACACTAAAAAGTGTAGCTCCTCCCTCCGAGCATATACACCCCCTGGATGACCACATCTAGCCAGTTTAGTGCAAAAGCTGAAGGAGGACATCCACCCACAAGTAGAGATAGAGTAAAACCCGGAATAACCGGAACCTCTGTCTACAACAACAGCCGGTGAAAACACACGGAACAAGAACTGCCAACAGGCAACAGGGAGGGTGCTGGGTCTCCCATGTCGGAACTATAAGAAAAAGAATTTACGGTAAGTTAACAAAATTCTCTTTTTCTTCACCGTTCCTTATGGGAGACCCAGACCATGGGACGTCTCAAAGCAGTCCATGGGTGGGAAATAAACAGAAAACTGAGAAGTAGGCAAAACCTAACTTCACAAATGGGCGACAGCCGCCTGAAGGATGCGTCTGCCCAAGCTCGCATCTGCCGAAGCATGAGCATGCACTTGGTAGTGCTTTGAAAAGGTGTGCAGACTAGACCAAGTGGCAGCCTGACAGACCTGCTGAGCCGTAGCCTGGTGCCCGAAAGCCCAAGAGGCACCGACAGCTCTGGTCGAGTGCGCTCTAATCCCCGGCGGGGGAGGCACCTGAGAACATTGGTAGGCATCGGATATGGCCGACCTAATCCAACGAGCTAGGGTCGGTTTAGAAGCCGAGAGACCCTTGCACTGACCTGTGGTCAGCACAAAAAGAGAGGTGCACCGCCTAAGAGCAGCGGTGCGTGACACATAGATCCGGAGCGCCCGCACCAAATCTAAAGTATGCAACGCTTTCTCAAAGCGATGCACAGGGGCCGGACAAAGGGAAGGCAATGAAATGTCCTGGTTAAGGTGGAAAGGAGACACCACCTTAGGGAGAAAGTCCGGAGTCGGACGGAGAACCACCTTGTCTTGGTGAAAAACCAAAAAGGGTGACTCCGAAGAGAGCGCAGCCATATCAAAGACTCTCCTGAGAGAAGTTATGGCCACCAGAAAGACCACTTTCTGTGAAAGTCGAAACAAAGAAACCTCCCTAAGAGGCTCAAAGGGGGGTGTAAGGCTCTGTAAGGCCGTGAGGACCAGATTAAGGTCCCAGGGATCCAGAGGCCGCCGGTAAGGCGGAATGATGTGAGATGCGCCCTGCATGAAGGTGCGCACCTGGGCCAGTCGGGCGATACGCCGCTGGAACAACACTGACAGAGCCGAGACCTGTCCCTTGAGGGAATTGAGGGATAGTCCTAGCTGCAGACCGGACTGTAGAAAGGACAGGATGGTCGGCAAGGAAAACGGCCAAGGATCATGGCCGGAAGAGCGACACCAGGACAGGAAAATTCTCCAAGTCCTGTGGTAAATCCTGGCCGAGGAAGACTTCCGAGCCTGAGTCATAGTGGAGATGACCTCGGAAGGAATGCCTGAAGCCGTCAGGATCCAGGACTCAAGAGCCACGCCGTCAATCTGAGAGCCGCAGAATTCTGGCGGAAAAACGGACCTTGTGAGAGAAGGTCTGGGCGGTCCGGGAGATGCCACGGCACCTCTACGGACAGACGGAGCAGGTCTGGGTACCAAGCTCGCCTGGGCCAGTCTGGAGCAATGATTATGATCCGACGGCCCTCCATTCTGATCTTGCGCAGGACTCTGGGCAAGAGAGCTAGAGGGGGAAACACGTAGGCCAGACGGAACTGGGACCAATCCTGAACCAGCGCGTCCGCTGCCAAGGCCTGAGGATCGTGGGAGCGAGCCACGTAAACCGGGACCTTGTTGTTGTGCCGGGATGCCATTAGATCCACTTCCGGAGTGCCCCACTTGCGGCAGATTGACCGGAACACTGCCGGATGCAGGGCCCACTCGCCGCTGTCCACGGTTTGACGGCTGAGATAATCTGCCTCCCAGTTTTCTACGCCTGGGATGTGGACTGCGGATATGGTGGACTTGGAGTCCTCCGTCCACTGAAGGATACGTTGAACTTCCAACATTGCTAGGCGGCTGCGAGTCCCGCCCTGGTGATTGATGTAAGCAACTGCTGTCGCGTTGTCTGATTGGACTCGAATGTGCTTGCCCGCCAACAGGTGGTGAAAGGCTACGAGAGCTAGGAGCACAGCTCTGATTTCCAGCACATTGATCGAGAGGGCTGATTCGGACGGAGTCCAAGTGCCCTGTGCTCGGTGGTGGAGAAACACTGCTCCCCAGCCGGATAGACTGGCATCCGTGGTGAGAATCACCCAGGACGGGGCCAGAAAGGAGCGTCCCTGGGACAGAGAGAGGGGCCGAAGCCACCACTGAAGAGAGCTCCTGGTCTGTGGCGACAGAGCCACTAGCCTGTGCAAGGAAGAGGTCCGCTTGTCCCAACAGCGGAGAATGTCCAGCTGCAGAGGATGCAGATGGAACTGGGCAAAGGGAACCGCTTCCATTGACGCCACCATCTGACCCAGCACCTGCATGAGGTGCCTGATGGAATGACGGCGGGGCTTCAACAGAGAGCGCACTGCCAGATGAAGGGACTGCTGTTTGACTAAGGGCAGCTTCACAAGTGCCGGCAGAGTCTCGAATTGCATCCCTAGGTACGTAAGTTTCTGGGTCGGGGTCAGAGTGGACTTGGGCAGATTGACAAGCCACCCGAATTGAACAAGCGTGGCGAGAGTGAGCGAGACACTCCGCTGACAGTCTGCACTGGATGAAGCCTTGACTAGAAGGTCGTCCAGGTAAGGAATCACTGCCAACCCCTGGAGGTGCAGAACCGCAACCACTGCTGCCATGACCTTGGTGAATACACGAGGGGCCGTGGCTAACCCGAAGGGGAGAGCCACGAATTGGAAATGTTCCTCTCCGATTGCAAAACGTAGCCAACGCTGGTGTGAAACTGCAATTGGCACATGCAGATAGGCATCTCTGATGTCGATGGATGCTAGAAAATCTCCTTGGGTCATTGAGGCAATGACCGATCGCAGAGATTCCATGCGAAAGTGCCGCACCTTAACATGCTTGTTGAGAAGCTTGAGATCCAGGATGGGCCGGAAGGAACCGTCCTTCTTGGGGACTAGGAAGAGGTTTGAGTAGAAACCTCTGAACCGTTCCCGGGCGGGAACCGGTACAATTACTCCGTTGGCCTGCAAGGATGCCACGGCCTGAGAGAAGGCGGCGGCTTTGGAGCAGGGGGGAGTGGACAGAAAAAATCTGTTTGGCGGGCTGGAAGAAAATTCTATCCTGTAGCCGTGGGAGATGATATCCCGCACCCACTGATCGGAGACGTGTTGAAACCACACGTCGCCAAAGTGGGAGAGCCTGCCACCGACCAAGGACGTTGCTGGCGCAGCCAGATAGTCAAGAGGAGGCTGCCTTAGTGGCAGCGGCTCCTCCGCTCTTCTGAGGACGCGGCTTCGTGCGCCAGCTGGGTTTTCGATCCTTGGCTGAGTTAGTGGACGAGGCTGAGGGCTTAGAGGATGACCAGTTAGAGGAACGAAACCTCGACTGGTTCCTGCCCTGAACAGGTTTCCTGGTTTTGGTTTGTGGCAAGGAAGTACTCTTCCCGCCAGTAGCTTCCTTAATAATTTCATCCAGTTGTTCACCGAACAGCCGGGACCCAGCAAAGGGGAGCCCAGCAAGGTACTTCTTGGAAGAAGCGTCTGCTTTCCACTATCGAAGCCACAAGATCCTGCGGATCGCGAGGGAATTAGCGGAAGCCACCGCCGTGCGGTGAGAAGCCTCCAGAATGGCAGACATGGCATAGGATGAAAAAGCCGAAGCCTGGGAAGTTAAGGCAACCATTTCGGGCATAGAGTCCCTGGTGAGGGAATGTATCTCCGCCAGAGAAGCAGAGACGGCCTTAAAGAAGTTGTCCAGTTACCAAAACTGATTTTTTTTTTTCTGATAAATCTTGCTAATATGTGCCCCTCAACACATCTATTATGTTTTTTCAGCAAAATTACCTTTCATTGTGCACTAGCAGCACATGCTCATTGCTGGCTCCAGCTCTGACGGGGTTAATCTCTCCTCTGACTTCCTGTGTTCAGTTCCTACAAGTCCCAGAATTCTTTGTGGCTCTAGGGCGGTGTCTGGCTTATCTAACACACCCATTGTGTCTAATACACCCACTCTGCTCCCACCCAAACCCTCCTCCCTGCCTCTTCCCAGTGGATGCACTGAGATCATCAATCACACAGAGACAGCAGCAGCTCTACTCTACACAGCCAGGGGAAGAAAGTGTGTGTGCGTATATACAGTGTGTGTATATACAGTGTGTGCGTATATACAGTGTGTGTGTGTGTATATACAGTGTGTGTGAGAGTGTGTATATATAGTGTGTGTATATACAGTGTGTGTGTGTATATACAGTGTGTGTGTGTATATACAATGTGTGTGTGAGTGTGTATGTGTGTGTGTATGTCATACTCACCTGTCTGCAGGGTCCGGGTGCCATGCCTGCTTCCAGCCCCTGTCTCGGTCCCGCCGCTTCGGCTGTGTGCAGTCTCCCCGGGGCACGCACGAAGCTTGCAGGACCTGGCGGTGGATCACCTGATGCAGTCACCTGACGCATCAGCTGATCGTAGTCTCGCCGGCTTTTTCGCGCCCGGCCGGCTATCAGCTGATCCTGCCGTCAGGAGACTTCATCAGCTGATAGCCAGCAGCTCCTGCAGTGATGGGACAGGATCAGACTCCGCTGCAGGAGCTGCCGGTAATCATCACAGACGTGAGTATTTTTTTTTTTTTTTTTTGCACCGATGCATCAGCTGATTGTATAATCGGCTTTTATACAATCAGCTGATGTGTGATGGGATTCACATAGTTTAACCTGACACATCATCTGATCGCTTTGCCTTCCAGCAAACCGATCAGATGATATTGGATCTGGATTGGACGTCGCGGGACCCTGACCCAGGATTACTGCGGAGGGGGGTTTATTTCAATAAAGATGGAGTCACTAATTGTGTTGTGTTTTATTTCTAATAAAAATATTTTTCTGTGTGTTTTTTTTTTTTTTATCATTACTAGAAATTCATGGTGGCCATGTCTAATATTGGCGTGACACCATGAATTTCGGGCTTAGGGCTAGCTGATAATATACAGCTAGCCCTAACTCCATTATTACCCGGCTAGCCACCCGGCATCAGGGCAGCTGGAAGAGTTGGATACAGCGCCAGAAGATGGCGCTTCTATGAAAGCGCCATTTTCTGGGGTGGCTGCGGACTGCAATTCGCAGTGGGGGTGCCCAGAAAGCATGGGCACCCTTCACTGTGGATTCCAATCCCCAGCTGCCTAGTTGTACCCGGCTGGACACCAAAATTAGGCGAAGCTCACGTCATTTTTTTTTAAAATTATTTCATGAAATTCATGAAATAATTAAAAAAAAAAAAGGGCTTCTCTATATTTTTGGTTCCCAGCCGGGTACAACTAGGCAGCTGGGGGTTGGGGGCAGCCCGTACCTGCCTGCTGTACCCGGCTAGCATACAAAAATATGGCGAAGCCCACGTCATTTTTTTTTTCTTTTTGTGTAAAAAACTGCATACAGTCCTGGATGGATGATGCTGAGCCTTGTAGTTCTGCAGCTGCTGTCTGCTCTCCTGCATACAATGAACATTTTGAATAAGGAAATGACATCAGACCTTTTTTATTTTTTTCATCAACAATCTTTAATGGCATTGTGCACTGATTAAAAACGCAGTGAGCAAAAACGCAGCAAAAAAGGCACCAAATCGCGGCAAAAACGTGAAATGCAGCACCGCAGGTGACAGAGCAGAGCACGTTGGTGACATGTTCTGCTCTGACACATAGTGTGCTGCATGTCACTGTATCCACTCTGGGACTTGTGCAGGTGACCGGATGATACATGTCACTAACTGCCCCACTCTGTGATTTCTGCTGCATAGTACCAACTGTATACACTCTCACCTGCACAACAAGTCCCATAATGGAGACAGTTAGTAACATGTAGCATCCGGTCACCTGCACAACAAGTGCCAGAGTGGAGAAAGATAGTGACATGCAGCACACTATGTGTCAGAGCAGAGCATGTCACTGTCTCCACTCCGCTGACCTCACAGCCCGTACACGCTGCGATGGATGCAGGGGGACACAGAACAAGTAATCGGCCAACACTGGAGTCATCTGATTACTTGGGATGAATTGAGCAGTAAAATGCTCTGGTGCTCGATGGGCGAAGCCCATGCCTTTTTTTTTTTAAAAAATTCATTAAAAATAAAAAAAAATAAAAAATCACATTGTTTGTGGGCTCCCGCTGCATTTTCTGTTGCTAAGGGTAACCAAAGCAGCTACTGGATGCTAGCCCCCGCTGCTTGGTGTTACTTTCACTGGCAATAGAAATGCAGGGAAGCATTTTTTTTTTTATAAAGGTTTTTCCCTGAAAACTTTAAGAAAATGACGTGGGCTTCGCCATATTTTTGTATGCTAGCCAGGTACAGCAGGCAGCTACGGGCTGCCCCCAACCCCCAGCTGCCTAGTTGTACCCGGCTGGGAACCAAAAATATAGAGAAGCCCTTTTTTTTTTTTTTATTTCATGAATTTCATGAAATAATTAAAAAAAAAAAATGACATGGGCTTCGCCGAATTTTTGAGTCCAGCCAGGTACAACTAGGCAGCTGGGGATTGGAATCCGCAGTGAAGGGTGCCCAAACTTTCTGGGCCCCCCGCTGTGAATTGCAGTCCACAGCCGCCCCAGAAAATGGCGCTTTTATAGAAGCGCCATCTTCTGGCGCTGTATCCAACTCTTCCAGTGGCCCTGGTGGCAGGTGGCACGCTGGGTAATAAGGGGTTAATACCAGCTATGTTTTACCCGCTGGTATAAAGCCCGAGATTCTAAATGTCAGGCCAAGGTTGACCTGGCCATTAAGAATCTCCAATAAAGGGTTTTAAAAAAAAAAAAAAAAAGAGACCACACAGAGAAAAATACTTTATTAGAAATAAATACACAGACACAGCAGGGACTCCATGTTTATTACTCCCTCTCACCCCTCCACGATGGAGAGATTTCTGTACTGACCATGCCAGGAGAGAGCGAGGGAAAAGAGAGCGAGCGAGGGGGGGAGGAAAAGAGAGCGAGCGGGGGGGGAAAAGAGAGCGAGCGGGGGGGGGAGAAGAGAGCGAGCGGGGGGGGAGAAGAGCGAGCGGTGGGGAGAAGAGAGCGAGCGGGGGGGAGAAGAGAGCGAGCGGGGGGGAGAAGAGAGCGAGCGGGGGGGAGAAGAGAGCGAGCGGGGGGAGAAGAGAGCGAGCGGGGGGGAGAAGAGAGCGAGCGGGGGGGGAAGAGAGCGAGCGGGGGGGGGGAAGAGAGCGAGCGGGGGGGGAGAAGAGAGCGAGCGGGGGGGGAGTAGAGAGCGAGCGGGGGGGAGAAGAGAGCGAGGGGGGGGAGAAGAGAGCGAGGGGGGGGAGAAGAGAGCGAGGGGGGGGAGAAGAGAGCGAGGGGGGGGAGAAGAGAGCGAGGGGGGGGAGAAAAGAGCGAGGGGGGGAGGAAAAGAGAGCGCAGGGGGAGGAAAAGAGAGCGCGGGGGGAGGAAAAGAGCGCGGGGGGAGGAAAAGAGCGCGGGGGGAGGAAAAGAGAGCGCGGGGGGAGGAAAAGAGAGCGCGGGGGGAGGAAAAGAGAGCGCGGGGGGAGGAAAAGAGCGCAGGGGGGAAGAGAGCGAGGGAAAAGAGAGGGGAGAGGAGAGAGGGATAAGAGGGGGGCAGGGAAGAGGGGAGGGGGAGAAGAGTGGGGGGAGAGAAGAGAGTGGGGAAAGAAGAGGGGGGGGGCAGAGGTGCTCTGTCACCAACTGTCTCCACTCTGTGACTTGTGGTGCAGGTGACAGAGTGCAGACAGTTGGTCCCATGCAGCAGGACAGATGGCAGAGCACAGCGGTGACATGCCAGTGTCTTGCTGCTGGGAGGAGCACACGATCACACTGCCCGACACCGGCCGCTCTCCTGACATCGCAGCAGAGCGGGCGGGTGGACAGTGTGAGCACATACTTACGTGCAGGGGGGGATTCAGCTAAAGACCCCCCCCCCTGTACTGCACACTGCGCCCCGTGCCTCAGCCTCTCTGCAGGACGCTTCCGGCTCCACACTGACTTCCTCCGGATCCTCCCCTCGATGCTGAGCTGTGATGTGCGCCCACAGCCCTGTCACTCAATCTGAGTGGCGCCGGCATCCTGTGACGTACCCGTCTTGTTTGAGAGCCCGGAAATGCCGGGACGTCAGAGGATGCCGGCGGCCACAGCTCCAGGGGGTCATGTGACCGGCACTGAGCGTGCAGGATAGCGCCGCTCAGTGCCAGAACTGGAAACAGAAGCCAATGGAGAAGACGCCTAGAAAGGTAAGTAGAGCTCATACAGAAAATAAAAAAAATGGGTGAACCACCCCTTTAAGAGCCCACACTGCTGCAAAAGACGGTGAGAACGAGGCCCCTGCCGCCTCATATACAGATTTGGCCAGAAGGTCAACCTGGCGGTCAGTGGGATCCTTAAGTGAGGTGCCATCGGCCACAGATACAACTGTCCGGGCTGAGATTCTAGACACCGGAGGATCTACCTTTGGTGAATGAGCCCACTCCTTGACCACCTCTGGTGGAAAGGGAAAACTGTCATCAGAACTACGCTTTGGGAAGCGTTTGTCAGGACAGGCCCTGGGCTTGGTCACAGTGGCCTGAAAACTGGAGTGGTTAAAAAAAACATACTCCTTGCTCTCTTAGGTGAGGTAAACTGGTGTTTTTCTACCAGAGAGGCTTGTTCCTCTGACACTGGTGGATTGAGGTCCAGTACGGAATTAATGGACGCAATCAAGTCACTAACATCCGCATCACCTTCAGATAGATCAATGGGGTACATAGAGGTAGCGTCCGAGCCCACAGTAAAGGCATCCTCCTCGCCCTGCAATTCAGTTCGTGAATCAGAGCCGTGGGACGAGGAAGGAGAAGAGTCCCTGCGTCTCCGTTTAGGAGGATGGGGTCCGGGAACAGATGAAAAATCCTCTGTGAGCTCTGCAGAGCGAGTCGGAGCAGCAGAGGCGCCCTGAGAAGGGGGCTGATGCATGGTCAGCAGAGTCCGGGACAGCTGTCCCATGGAGTCGGAAAAGGAATGGGAGATAGCATTAGAAAACGATGCTACCCAAGCCGGGGGTTCAGCCACCGGGGCTGGAGCAGCCGGAGGGACCCCTGGGGGGACTCCAGGCTGAGGCACCACCATGTTAGAGCAGGCATCACAATGTGGATATGTGCTCGGTTCAGGCAGTATGAGCTTACATGCAGTGCATATAGAGTAAAGCCTTGCAGCCTTGCTCCTAGTGAGAGACATGCTGCTGAGGTGGAGGTTCTGCAGTAAAGAACACACTCCTTCAGAATGACTCCCAGAGAGTGTACAAGAAAGAAAGAAAACCAGAGGTTGTGGCTTACCAGACCGTTTTGTGTGCCCTCCGGATTCCACAGCTTGGACCCCCAGACAGATGCAGAGCTGCAGCAGCCAGCGCCGATCAGTGTGTGAACGCTGATAAAATGGCGCCGGAGTGAGGAGGGGGGGCGGGGTTTAGTCCAAGAGCGGGAACCGGAGGGCCAAGGAGAAATACAGGGGAGGGAAACATCTCCTCAGAGAGGAGTGTCCTCCCCTGAGCTCAACGGCCGGTGGGCGGCGCCGCACTGTCCCCCTGCATGACTGACATGCAGGGGCAGTGAAAACGAAACTAGGCCGCAGCCGAAGCCGGGGCCTAAATTTTCTCATGCGGCCGACAAGCAGGCACCCTCGGCGCGGTTCTCAGGAAAACCCAGAGAACCTGCCGGAAATCACAGCACAGTGAAATAACACACTCTCCCCAGCACAAGGGACCCTTCAATAACGTCTCAATACTTAGCTTATGAGACGCAGGGCCAGGTCCCTGAGGGGTGAGCGCTCCGTCCGGCAGGGTCCTGAAAGGGCTGCGGATGGAGACCGGTCTCCTGCAAAGCAGAGAGAACCGTGATGGCTCCCACTTCAAGCCAGAGCCCGAGGGATGGTGAAGGAGCGCGGCATGTAAGGCTCCAGCCTTGTAAAATCAACCTTAACAGCACCGCCGACACAGTGGGGTGAGAAGGGACATGCCGGGAGTCCAGCTTGGACCCGCTTTTCTTCCAACTCTTTGAAATCAAAAATCAAAAATCAGATGAGAATGCATGTGTGTGTGACCTCCTGAACACAAAGCATTGAACTGGCTAGATGTGGTCATCCAGGGGGTGTATATGCTCGGAGGGAGGAGCTACACTTTTTAGTGTAGTACTTTGTGTGTCCTCCGGAGGCAGAAGCTATACACCCATGGTCTGGGTCTCCCATAAGGAACGATGAAGAAAGGATTTTTTTCGGGTGTATGTGTTTATTTACTTTCACTTACAGGTTAATCATTGGGGGTGTCTCAGACACCTGCCATGATTAACCTAGGACTTAGTGGCAGCTATGGGCTGCTTTTAACTCCTTATTACCTAGATTGCCACCGCACCAGGGCAATTCGGGATGAGCCGGGTAGAGTCCCGAGACTGTCGCAAATATCAGCCAGCAGCCGCCCGGAATTGCCGCATCCATTAGATAATGGATGCGGCAATTCCAGGCGGCTGCTGGCTGATATTTTGAGGCTAGGGGGCTCCCCATAACGTGGGGCTCCCCATCCTGAGAATACCAGCCTTCAAAAGAGGAGAAACCGCCAGAGCAGTGTGATAGCAGTGCAGCATCACGCCTGTGATCGGTGAGTATGAGAGAGGGGGTGAGAGAGAGGGAGGGAGAGAGAAGGTGAGAAAGAGAGACTACCGTATCCATCATCACCGCATACACCAGCTCTACCGCACAAATAATCACCGCACACACGCAGGCATTACCGCCCCCATCATCACCCCTCACACCGGCACTACCGCCCCCCTCATCACCGCACACACGCAGGCACTACCACCCCCATCATCAGCGCAAACACTACCTGAGTGATGTCTCCGCTGACAGCGCGACTCATTTCTGTTGCTGCATGGAGCACACAGCGAGCGGTGGTATTCATAACGTGGGGCTTCCCATCCTTAGAATACCAGCCTTAAGCCGTGTGGCTTTACTTTAACTGGTATCAAAATTGGGGGAGACCGCACGCCGTTTTTTTAAATTATTTATATATTGTACTGCACGATATAGACCCGCCTACCAGCGGCTGTGATTGGTTGCAGTAAGACAGCTTTCACTTAGCGTGGGAGCGTGTCTGACTGCAACCAATCATAGGTGCCGGTGGGCGGGGGAAGCAGGGAATACGAGATGGAATAATGAGCGTCCGGCATTTTCAAAAGAAAGAGAGAGAAAGAGAGAGCGAGCACACCAGGCTGGTTTGTGCCCAACAGGATCCTGTCTATCAGCATGCCAGCGTTCACGTGCGGTATAGTCAGGATCCAGTGACAAACAGTATTTGGATGCAGGTCAAAAACGCTACAAGTAGCGTTTTTGAAAAATGTTAAAATACTGCAACTCGCTGGATCCTCACTATACTGCATGTCAACGCATGTTGATGCGCGTCCATTGCAAATGCATTGAAATTAAAACGTATTTGCACTGGATCCGCTTTTGCTGCAAAAAAACGTTCAGGAGGCATGTTAAAAAAATGTAGTGTGAAAGTAGCCTAATTAACATAATACAAAGATATGTTGCATAACATTGGTGAATGAAGTTGTGGTACTATTAGAGCCATATTTAATATTTTGTGTGACTTCCATGAGCTTGAAGGACTGCATCCATGCGGTTCAACAATGATTCATACAATTTATTGGTGAAGTCATCAGGAATAGCAAAGAATGCAGTCTTCCATGCCTCCCACAGTTCATCTAGATTCTTTGGTTTTGTCTTCCAAGCTTCCTCTTTCATCCTTCCTCAAACATACTCAATGATGTTCATGTCTGGTGACTGGACTGGCCAGTCCTTGAGCACCTTGATCTTCTTTGCCAGGAGGAACTTTGTTGTAGAGATGGATGGATGAGATGGAGCACCATCCTGCTGCAGAATTTGACCCCTTTTATGATTGGAAATGTAAGAGGTAGCTAATACTTCTTGATATTTTAAGCTACTGATATTGCCTCCACCTTGCAAATGTTTCACACACCCCCATACTGAATGTAACTCCAGACAATGATCTTTCCACCACCAAACGTAACTGTTTTCTGGGTGTATTTTGGATCCATACGGGCTCCAGTAGGTCTCCTGCAGTATTTAAGCATAGAAGAAAGAAATGGAGCTTACAAGGCTGTTCATATAAAATATCAAAAAACTTTATTATACAAATTTCTTTTTATATAAAAAATGGTTTCAATCATTATAGAAAATGTACATATACGGTGCTAATGGAGAACAAGGTGAATTACCACACATAAGTGGGAGAGCAAAAGTGATAAACACCCCAAGTAGGCGAAAATTACTAGCAGGGGCAAAGGGTCATAAGTAGTCATAAGTGGCTGGCTGATAAATATGGCATCTCTGTCCTGGCAGGATACGTAAATATGTATAGCTGAGTCAGCATAAATCCTTAAGACAGGACAGAGGTTCCAAACATCAGACTAATCATGGAAAAAGGTCACAAAAAATGACTAACAGGTATGGCGCCTCTGCCCTGACAGGACACATGAAAATGTATAGCCAAATCGGCATAGGTCCATTTAGACAGGGCAGAGGTCACCCAATAGCAAACCAGTCACATGAAAAAGACCCTAAGAACCCGTAACTTACACATAGTTAAAAGGGGGGGTGATCACCAGGGCGTCCCACGACAATGCAAGGAGCCTTCCTACGCGCGTTTCGCACGGATTACGTCTGCTGGCTTCATCAGGGAAGGTATACGGCAATTGCCGTTCAAGGACCTTAAATAGGAAGTCACATGACTTCATTGGGCAGACCAGGACCTAGAAGATGTGTCCCAGCCAATCGGATCCCCGCTGACGCACACGCGCACCGCGCGCCCAACATCACACGCCCCACAGCCGTCCAATGGGAGAGGGAGCCCGGAGCACAACAACTACGTGCTCCAAGGCCACCCCCACCCAGCAAGGACGGCCAAGGGGCGGGCAAGGAAGGCGAGCGGCGCGCACGGGGCACGGAGATCAGAGGGCGGGACACAGCTCCCAGCTAGAGCCCGTCAATCAGCCATCGGGTTGCCATGGCGGCGCGCACGCCAAAGCGCGGCGAGAGTCCACACCAAGTCCCCGGCAGGGACAGGAACAGGGAAATTATTATGAAGAGATCTTCTTAAAGTGACAGTCCCTTATGACATGGACGTACTGTCACTTTAAGAAGATCTCTTCATAATAATTTCCCTGTTCCTTGTTTTTATGTAATATGACTGATGCCATTGTTATCTCATTACTGTAGTCTTATCTATGGGATGGCATGGATACTTATTTATTGTTCACATTTTCCATTTCCAGCTATTAGCCTGTCCCGCCCTCTGGTTGCTGTGCGCGCTCCCATCGCGCGGTGATTTGTCCCCACTGCCTGCCCGGCGTCCCTTTGGGTGGGGGTGGATGCTGCGGACCCCTGGGCCCGGGGGCCCGCCGCGTCCCCCCTCGCTGGACTGCCGGGGACTTGGTGTGGACTCTCGCCGCGCTTTGGCGTGCGCGCCGCCATGGCAACCCGATGGCTGATTGACGGGCTCTAGCTGGGAGCTGTGTCCCGCCCTCTGATCTCCGTGCCCCGTGCGCGCCGCTCGCCTTCCTTGCCCGCCCCTTGGCCGTCCTTGCTGGGTGGGGGTGGCCTTGGAGCACGTAGTTGTTGTGCTCCGGGCTCCCTCTCCCATTGGACGGCTGTGGGGCGTGTGATGTTGGGCGCGCGGTGCGCGTGTGCGTCAGCGGGGATCCGATTGGCTGGGACACATCTTCTAGGTCCTGGTCTGCCCAATGAAGTCATGTGACTTCCTATTTAAGGTCCTTGAACGGCAATTGCCGTATACCTTCCCTGATGAAGCCAGCAGACGTAATCCGTGCGAAACGCGCGTAGGAAGGCTCCTTGTATTGTCGTGGGACGCCCTGGTGATCACCCCCCCTTTTAACTATGTGTAAGTTACGGGTTCTTAGGGTCTTTTTCATGTGACTGGTTTGCTATTGGGTGACCTCTGCCCTGTCTAAATGGACCTATGCCGATTTGGCTATACATTTTCATGTGTCCTGTCAGGGCAGAGGCGCCATACCTGTTAGTCATTTTTTGTGACCTTTTTCCATGATTAGTCTGATGTTTGGAACCTCTGTCCTGTCTTAAGGATTTATGCTGACTCAGCTATACATATTTACGTATCCTGCCAGGACAGAGATGCCATATTTATCAGCCAGCCACTTATGACTACTTATGACCCTTTGCCCCTGCTAGTAATTTTCGCCTACTTGGGGTGTTTATCACTTTTGCTCTCCCACTTATGTGTGGTAATTCACCTTGTTCTCCATTAGCACCGTATATGTACATTTTCTATAATGATTGAAACCATTTTTTATATAAAAAGAAATTTGTATAATAAAGTTTTTTGATATTTTATATGAACAGCCTTGTAAGCTCCATTTCTTTCTTCTATGCTTATGTGCCATATGGAGTGGCGTTGATTTTGATGCGAGATGTGCCCTGGTTCAATGTTTTTGTGTCTCCTGCAGTATTTGCTGTGGTGTAATTCAACTGAAGATTCATCAGAGAAGTCCCTCTTCTGCCACTTTTCTAGCGTCCATCTGTTTAGCAGGCTGTGGGACTTGGCAAATGCCACACTTCTTGTAATTGCCTTTTGTTTAGTGCTAACATCTGGGTACTGATTCGACCATGGAGCCCATTTCGAGACAGAATCCTACAAACTGATCCAGTTTACACAGGGACTTGAGGTGACCAGGCCTGGTGGAGCTCTGCTGCAGTGGAAGAGGGACTGGCTTTGGATTTTCTAAACAACAAACATTCCTCCTGAGCAGTTATCTTGAGGGGTCTGCCAGACCTGGGCTTGTCAAAAACATCTCCAGTCTCTTCAAATATTTTCTTAATTCTTTGTACTTGACGCTGAGACACATTAAAGGTGCCAGACAACTCTGCAGTGGATCTGGTCTTCAGCCTCTTGATAAGCAAGGCTTTGGTCGCAGGGTGGATTTTTGGCATGTTGTCAGAGGTCAAGTTGCAGTTCAACTGAAGGTCTGGGGTGCTGGGTTTCTTTTTATACACACCCACTAATTAACCAATCATTTAGTGAGCACAGGTGAGGATGTAAACTAGGATTGGGTGCATTAAATGACAAGGCGACAAAACTTTTGTCTTCCCAAAATCTGACCTTTAGGTGTTCATTAAATGATCAATATTTCAGCTTTGCAGCAACTTTATTTTCATAACCTAAACCAAATTTGGGAGGGTTTCAGCTTTCAGAAGATGAATCTATAAAACCAATGGATGAATTTAAAGTCAGGTCAGAAGCTTTTATTTACATAACATGGATAAGTGACAGAACTTCTGTCAGGAAGTGTAGTATGCTCTTTTATACAACCGAACCAGGTGAGCACAACAGGTTTGTAAATAACACTTAACCGGCAAATGCTTTTCTTGTTCCTTCAACCACTTCCTTAGCTTCACCACAATGTCTTATGCTGCTTGATAAATTTGGCATATCTATACAGGCAATCTAGTAGCTACGCATTTTATTAGATGACTTACTTTGGTCAACTAAGTGATGCCAAATTGTGACACAAAAGGATAAATTTACTAGACGTGCAAAACTCTAAAGGCTATGTGCCCACGTGTGTGCGCTCTGCACCGCAGCGTAAAAGTCACTACATGTCCGCTTGACAGCGCAGCTGAAAAGCGCCGTTCTGAAACTTTGGTGACTGCAGAATTTGTGCGCTCTGCATGCTGCCTTTCCCTATAGACAGAATGGAGACAGCATGCAAAGCGCACGAAAGAAGTGACATGTTGCTTTTTAGAACGCAGCGATTTGGCAGCATGCAAATCGCTGCGTTCTAAAATGCTAAGTCATGGATAATGCACAATCTTCATAGATTGTGCAGGGGACGCAGGACGCATGCAGTTACGCTGCGGTGCAATACGCAGCGGAACTGCATGCAAATACGCATCGTGGGCACATAGCCTAAGAATTATGTTGATGGGACGATCACATCCACAACACCTTTGGATATGGTGTACGATGAACACAAGCACCACATTCCCAGTCTTATCTCCGTTTCTATTTTTTCCTCTGGTGACCTGACTAAATCTATTTTTTAAAAACTTCATACCAATTTTAAACATACTTAGTGGATAAATTAATTCATGGAAATATGAGATGTGATCCTTATTAGTACAAATCTCTTATATACACACACACACACACACACAGATTTCTTAAACACACACACACACACACACACACACACCCCCCTACACCTTCAGCACTACATTTATACGGTCTTATTAATTGTAAAAATATCTAAGCAAAGCATTAAAAAGCGGTTTATCTATTACAAATGGCACATCACTCAAGAATCTGTAGTTGAGAACATGAACCAGCTTTATTAATATCCTTAGAAGTAAATAATCATTTGGCATGAGACGGATGAACTGTGACATGAACCCCGACCGGAGCACAATTGTGTACATACAAGCAGAGCATCAGTTACAGTAGCTGCAATGTAAACATAAAAAACATTTCAAGTATCGACTTTAGCAGGTAAATACGGAATCCAAGTTTCTCTCTAAGGGAATTTTAGCAGCTGGGAGAGTGCACAATGCCTCAAATGGAAATATGATATGTACGTTACTAGATGAGCCATTCTTGATCCCAGTTTACAATGATGATCACTTTAAGGATTCCATCATCATATTGTGGATTGCTAGTCCACAGGAATAAACTCACATATGTGGTAATGTATAGATACTCAGAGGCACAGGGAGGAGAACCAAGACATGTATTAGAGAAAAGCATCATCTTCAGAAAATACACAGGCACAGCACATCCTGTATACATTTATATATACATACTATAGGACAAGCATCCCTTACATTGCAATGTACCTTATATACCATACTCTTACTGATCTCTACTGTGCATTTTAAGAACCCTCATGAGCCATGATTATCAGCTCATAACGTCATTCTGCTTCTTCATTTAGCATACACGTAATCAATAAAGCATCTCTTAAAAGTAACTCAATAAATTAGACAATTTCCTTACGAATGTATGAAGTATCTTGCTACAAAACATTAGCAGCTTGTAACTATTCTACGGTGAAGGGGTTAACAAACAGAATTGGAAAGGCACATTCTGTCTCCCACTAGTGGCCGTGTCCTGGGACGTGGATCTCATAGCTGGATATGTCGCTCTGTTATTTTGGCTTTCATACTGATATTTTGGCAGAGGTAGTTCCGTACTCCTAGAGAGCACAGATGGCAGTTTGGCACAAATTGTTTAAAAAATATAATTAAAATATGCAGGGGTAAATGTTTATACATACAACAGAGCTGACACACCATGGGAGCATACACATACGTGTGTATATACTGTACATACATGTTTTTTGCATAGGGGATGGGAGGTGCAACTTTCACATGAGAACCAAGAAAAAAAAAAAAGCCTTATCCGTTTAGTGCATATCTTTCTAAATGTTATTATAACGATGCCATTTTTCATGGAATAAAAAAAGTAGTTTTATAAAACCACAGTTACTATAAATACTAAAAATAACTTTCACGCCATTCTTTGATATGATGTACTGTGAAATTATTTGGTGTTTCCACATTTGCCATACAACACAGTATCCTGAGGACTTCTAGTAATCATTTTATGGCTATACGGATATTCATGGTGCAGAAGGCACATAATAAATGGTTATACACTGCTATTTAATCAATATGACCGGAACAACAACTTCTAAGCCTTAACATCACAGTCAATACAGGTCTATTTTTACTCATTAAACATTAATGTCTTCATGACATTACCTATTTATTGATCACAGAATCCAAGGGATTAAAATGGTTAAAACTATCTTAGGCGTTAAAAGGAAAAACAGGTGAGTAACGTTGCTTCCATAACTCCCATAGAAATGACTGGGAGCTACAGATACATTTCCGGAATACCCATTCATTCCTATGAAAGTTGCCGGAAACTTTGTAGCGCTGCAGCACTTGTCAGTTTCTGTATCTTCATCTCTTGTGGCCATTACCAGGATGGAGTTATTACCGTCTCAGCAAGGAGAGGCTACGATGGGAAGAACTAGTTAATGTCTTTCTGACATTACGCAGGATTTATAGGAGGGGACAGCAGCATAGAAAAGGTAATTATTCTAGACATTACTTTAAATACATAAAACACTATAAAAGCTTTTTCACAGACAAATAAAAATGTGAATGTATATTAAACCTTGTTAACCCCTTCACTACTGTTGTAACAAACTGGCATGTAAGGTTGTTTGGCTTTTGGTTCTTAAAGGCTGCAGGTAATGTAAAACCAGATATTGAGGATGCCACAAAAGAAAGGGAATCATGTCTTCAGGCATTAGAGGCACTGGAGTATTTTTGAACAGGAGATTGTAGTGATTGAATGGATTCTTTGGCACCCAGAAGATCCCAGTTAGTTGGGATCCTTGGTTTATCCAATATTTGCAGTCTCAGTCAGTCTTCCACACCTTGTTCAGCATCTTCACCACTTCATCATAGATTATGAAGACAATAGCCACGTCTAGACACACACGTCCGAGACGAGGAACAGTCCCCTTGTAGAACCTGCAAAATGAGGTACAGCAGCCATTAATACATTAACATAGCAGAATATCAGAAACAACAGTATTTAAGATGATTTGTCACCAGAGCTAGCAAAATAATCTGTATACATCATGGCACTGCTTATCTGGTCTTGATGAGGTTGATGTACTTACTTTGCAAACCCATCCCAGAATGACTTGTTAATCCTGAATGCTCAGCATTTTATGAGTGCAGCTATAAACTACCAGATTGTATGAACATACAGTTAGGGGTGCTTCACACACAGCGAGCTCGCTGCCGAGATCGCTGCTGAGTCACGCTTTTTGTGACGCAGCAGTGACCTCATTAGCGATCTCGCTGTGTGTGACACTGAGCAGCGATCTGGCCCCTGCTGCGAGATCGCTGCTCGTTACACACAGCCCTGGTTCGTTTTCTTCAAAGCCGCTCTCCTGCTGTGACACACAGATCGCTGTGTGTGACAGCAAGAGAGCGACAAATGAAGCAAGCAGGGAGCAGGAGCCGGCGTCTGACAGCTGAGGTAAGCTGTATCCAAGATAAACATCGGGTAACCAAGGTGGTTACCCGATATTTACCTTAGTTACCAGCCTCTGCAGCTCTCACGCTGCCTGTGCTGCCGGCTCCGGCTCTCTGCACATGTAGCTGCTGTACACATCGGGTTAATTAACACGATGTGTACAGCAGCTAGGAGAGCAAGGAGCCAGCGCTAAGCAGTGTGCGCGGCTCCCTGCTCTCTGCACATGTAGCTGCATTACACATCGGGTTAATTAACCCGATGTGTACTGTAGCTAGGAGAGCAAGGAGCCAGCGCTCAGTGTGCGCGGCTCCCTGCTCCCTGCTCACACTGGTAACTAATGTAAACATCGGGTAACCATACCCGATGTTTACCTTAGTTACCAGTCTCCGCAGCTTCCAGACGCCGGCTCCGTGCAAGCGCAGCGTCGCTTGCACGTCGCTGCTGGCTGGGGGCTGTTCACTGGTCGCTGGTGAGATCTGCCTGTTTGACAGCTCACCAGCGACCATGTAGCGATGCAGCAGCGATCCTGACCAGGTCAGATCGCTGGTCGGATCGCTGCTGCATCGCTAAGTGTGAAGGTACCCTTAGGTCCAGAAATATTTGGACAGTGACACAATTTTCGCGAGTTGGGCTCTGCATGCCACCACATTGGATTTGAAATGAAACCTCTACAACAGAATTCAAGTGCAGATTGTAACGTTTAATTTGAAGGTTTGAACAAAAATATCTGATAGGAATTGTACACATTTCTTTACAAACACTCCACATTTTAGGAGGTCAAAAGTAATTGGACAAATAAACCAAACCCAAACAAAATATTTTTATTTTCAATATTTTGTTGCGAATCCTTTGGAGGCAATCACTGCCTTAAGTCTGGAACCCATGGACATCACCAAACGCTGGGTTTCCTCCTTCTTAATGCTTTGCCAGGCCTTTAAAGCCGCAGCCTTCAGGTCTTGCTTGTTTGTGGGTCTTTCCGTCTTAAGTCTGGATTTGAGCAAGTGAAATGCATGCTTAATTGGGTTAAGATCTGGTGATTGACTTGGCCATTGCAGAATGTTCCACTTTTTTGCACTCATGAACTCCTGGGTAGCTTTGGCTGTATGCTTGGGGTCATTGTCCATCTGTACTATGAAGTGCCGTCCGATCAACTTTGCGGCATTTGGCTGAATCTGGGCTGAAAGTATATCCCGGTACACTTCAGAATTCATCCGGCTACTCTTGTCTGCTGTTATGTCATCAATAAACACAAGTGACCCAGTGCCATTGAAAGCCATGCATCCCATGCCATCACGTTGCCTCCACCATGTTTTACAGAGGATGTGGTGTGCCTTGGATCATGTGCCGTTCCCTTTCTTCTCCAAACTTTTTTCTTCCCATCATTCTGGTACAGGTTGATCTTTGTCTCATCTGTCCATAGAATACTTTTCCAGCACTGAGCTGGCTTCATGAGGTGTTTTTCAGCAAATTTAACTCTGGCCTGTCTATTTTTGGAATTGATGAATGGCTTGCATCTAGATGTGAACCCTTTGTATTTACTTTCATGGAGTCTTCTCTTTACTGTTGACTTAGAGACAGATACACCTACTTCACTGAGAGTGTTCTGGACTTCAGTTGATGTTGTGAACGGGTTCTTCTTCACCAAAGAAAGTATGCGGCGATCATCCACCACTGTTGTCATCCGTGGACGCCCAGGCCTTTTTGAGTTCCCAAGCTCACCAGTCAATTCCTTTTTTCTCAGAATGTACCCGACTGTTGATTTTGCTACTCCAAGCATGTCTGCTATCTCTCTGATGGATTTTTTCTTTTTTTTCAGCCTCAGGATGTTCTGCTTCACCTCAATTGAGAGTTCCTTAGACCGCATGTTGTCTGGTCACAGCAACAGCTTCCAAATGCAAAACCACACACCTGTAATCAACCCCAGACCTTTTAACTACTTCATTGATTACAGGTTAACGAGGGAGACGCCTTCAGAGTTAATTGCAGCCCTTAGAGTCCCTTGTCCAATTACTTTTGGTCCCTTGAAAAAGAGGAGGCTATGCATTACAGAGCTATGATTCCTAAACCCTTTCTCCGATTTGGATGTGAAAACTCTCATATTGCAGCTGGGAGTGTGCACTTTCAGCCCATATTATATACATATAATTGTATTTCTGAACATGTTTTTGTAAACAGCTAAAATAACAAAAAACTTGTGTCACTGTCCAAATATTTCTGGACCTAACTGTAAGTGCTATGCATAGAGGATTTTACGCAGTCTCACTTAACACAAGAACATGAATTCACACATGTACTACTCTATATTGAAATCGAAGATGCTGCCATCACTCTATTACCTTGGTACACCTGCACGTTTCCAGCAGGACAATGATCCAAAACACCTCTAAGGTCTTTGTTGCATTTCTGAACAACTGAGTAAAAGTAATTCAGTGGCCAAGTACAGTTTGTCTCCTGACCTGAACCCAATCAAATTCCTATGGAGAATTCTGAAGAGACAAGTTGTCATCACTCTCTATCCAGCATCCAGATAGATATTGCACTGTCACCAACCTGTTCATTCTATGCCATCCATGCAAAATACTATATCAAGTAGTTTTTGATGTGGGGGTCTATTCATTTTTGCATCAACTAATTACTTTCATGTTATCAGTTAAAAAATTTTCTATGAAACTCAGTCTTAAAATTAAATTTTGGAAGTTTCCTACAAAGCTGTTTTAGTAAATGACTGTTTCAACCTACATATGAAAATGATTAATCACCACCACTTGTTTGGTATATTTAGTTACTCATACAACTGAATATAATCCAACACAATCCCTGACCTTGTGCAAGTGTACCTAGAAGAATTCATCTTGTTCTGGAAGCAGAGCATGGTCACACAAAATATTGCCTTGATTTCGATTTCACTTTTTTCTGTTTGGTCACTTTGCATTTTGTTAAATCGATAAAAAATAAACTATTACACCCACATTTCTGTGCAAATGTTTTATGGAGGTGTGGAAAAAAATTCTGCAAAGTAAGGATACTGTGTTATGCCTTCTACACAAACAGCGGTGTAGGAGGCTTGAGGCTCTGTGCCCACGTTGCGTATTTGCATGCAGTTACGCTGCGTATTGCACTGCAGCGTAACTGAATGCGTCCTGCGTCCCCAGCACAATCTATGAAGATTGTGCATAATCCATGCCCAAGTGGCGTTTTAGAACGCAGCGATTTGCATGCTGCCAAATCGCTGCGTTCTAAAAAGCAACATGTCACTTCTTTCGTGCGCTTTGCATGCTGTCTCCATTCGGTCTATAGGTAGAGGCAGCATCCAGAGCGCACGAATTCTGCAGTCACCAAAGTTTCAGAACGGAGCTTTTCAGCTGCGCTCTGAAGCGGACATGCAGTGACTTTTACGCTGCTGTGCAGAGCACACACACGTGGGCACATAGCCTGAGACTGGGTGAAGAACCAATCTCTGCTACAATGTGAGGTGGTGAAAGACCATTTCATGTGACATGTCATACACCATGGCAAGACAGAGCACAGCAACAAGACATAAGCTAGCTATACTACATCAGGAAGGTCTTTCCCATGCAAAACTTTCAAAGCACACTAGGATTTCAACATGTGCTGTTCAAGCAGTTTGTTGAAGAAGCAGCAAAGAATGGGCAACATTGAGAGCCATAGACAAAGTGTTCCGGTAAGGAAGCTTAGTACAGCAAATGAAAGACACACCATGCGCACTTCCCTTCGAAATCGGAAGACGTCCATCAGTGTCATCAGCTCACAACAGACAGCAACCAGTGGGGCCCAGCTACATTTATCTACTCTTTGGAGTCTTCAAGGAGGATTTGGAGACAAAAAGCCATACGTTCGATGTGGAAACAAGGACAAGTGATTCAACTACGTATGAACTCCTGGGAAGAACTTGAGGTTGCAGAAAAATGGCAGCAGGTACTCTGGTGTGATGAGTAACAATCTGCAATATTTGGCTGTAACAGAAAGAAGTTTGTTCGCGGAAGGCCTGGAGAGTGGTAAAATAATGAGTGCAGGCAACAGTGAAGCATGGTGGAACTTCCTTACAAGTGTACTATGTACTACAGTAAATGGAGTTGGGTATTTGGTCAGGATTAATGGTGTCCTCAATGCTGGGAAATACAGGCAGATACTTATCCATCATGCAATTGCATTAGTCATTCTGCAATTGCAATGGCAGCAAGATGTAGTCTACTACTTTAGGTGACCGCCTCCAATAATGCCGAAATTTATGTATGACAGAGCATACTGTCACTATGTGTGTATCATTACTGTCAATAGCCACATCAGTGCATACACCTGAATGTCGTTTTGCGTGGGTTCAGATGTAAGCCCCGACAGAACCACTGAACGTAGGGTAATACTCTATGTGAACATAACCCAACTGTTGAAAAGCCAATACTATATGGTATACACAGGATAAAGGAAACTATGAGGCAGAGGTAAATATGAGAAGACAGCTAAATATATAGAAACATTTTACTTACGCTCGAGGCCCCTCGTATTTGAAGATTTTATAAGCACAATCCCATGTACTTTTGTATTTATGTGCTTCCAATCCCTATAATTAAAAATATATAAAAAAACATTTCATTAATTAGAAACATTCACAATCATTGGCACAGATGAACAGTTAAGTTACAGCCAAAATATCTGTTTATTCCTGACACAGTAGACACATTACCAGAATCAATCCAAAGATCTGGACAATATTCAGATATGTAATTAAATTAGTTTCACATCAAGTGAGTTTTTTTTGCCATTACAGATTCCTTTTTATACATGTTGTCCATAAAAACCAAGTGTACGCGGGGGCGGAGCCGGACATGACTGTGTAAGGACGCTTTCTCTCTGAGCTCCTCACTGCAATCCTCCATAAAACTGGTTTTTACTGCTAAAATGGGCAAATCCTCTAACAAAAAGGCTAAGCCCAGCACCATGAAGCGGCCACCTTCATCCCAGAGCAATATTGGATCCTACCTCATCCGCTCCCGGGAGCCTGGGACAGCACCACAGCCAGGACGGGAGCTGAGGCCTGCAGACCATGATCCTTTACCAGGCTCGTTGCCTAAAATCACGGCACCTTCAGAAGCCCGGAAGATGGGAGCAGCGGCCGGGAGTTCCCGTGCCATAGAAGAACCCACAGCGGGAGCCATAACTGCGGTGGCTAACAGGGGAAGCCTGACGCTGAGAGAGACAGCAAAGCCTGCGGCGCCATTTCAAGATGGCGGCCGCGCATGGAGGGAACAAACCGGCGGTTCAGTAGTGGAGGTCAGGACACCCACAGCCAGTGCCTTACCTGCTACGCGTCCCATTGCAAAGCTGCAGGATCCGGTGAGTTGACACAGCTCGCGTGTGGTCGGTGCACATGGGAAGCTGGGAGCTGCGGCCGAGGAGAGCGGGGCGCACGTGCATCCAGGCACAAGCGGTGACTCACCACTGCAGGCCCGTGCACGGGAGAAGATGTCGCCACGTTGTGTAGCGGAGGAGATGAACACACCATCCTTGCACACAGGTGCTGTGGAGGGGGGGTTGAAAACGGCTGCAATTCACTCTGCTAACCCTGATAAGTTGCCTGCCTGCAGTTCACAGATGCTGGGTCTGCGTGAGGGCTCAGCAAGGGGAGCCCTAACCAGAGACTGCGGTGGTATTACATGCACCTCTCCCCTACCAGAGATTAAAGGGCCCCTGGAGAGCATTGGGGAAGGAGAGGGTCCATATAATCCCCTGGTGGCTGCAAATGAATCCTGGGGAATTCCCCAGGGGGAGACATCCCCCACCCATTCAGAGAGCTGGTCCACAGGTTCCTCCTGGGCAGAAAGCCTGGCAAGCCCAGGTGAAGAATCAAGGAGGGGCACTCTGATGCCCATGAATAGTGGGCTACAGGTGCTGGGATCTCCCCCACTCCAACATGCATTAATGCCACAAGCGTGGGGAGGCATGACTAACCCCCAGGGTACTCAGAAAGTGATATATGGTCCGGCGTTTCAGGACTCTTTTCGGGCATATGCCAACATACCCCATACTGATGCCCCGATGGGTGAGGATCGTCCAGCATCCTTAGCAGATTTGCGCTTGCTGTTACAAGCGATGCCCACCAAGAATGATATTGCAGCATTAGCCAACCAAGTAGTGGCGGAATGTAAACAGGAATTCACCCAATTGCGGTCTGAACTTTCCTCACTCTCCCATAGGGTAGATACCCTTGATGAGCGTCAATCAAATTCTCAGGTCTCTATTCAATCTATCCAAGAGACAGTGAAGATCCAGTCCAAACAATTATTTGCCCTCCAACAGCATGTAGATGATCTGGAGAACAGAAACAGACGAAACAATCTACGGGTTAGGGGATTGCCTGAGTCCATTGCCGCCCCGGATATCCCTGTAGTTCTCTGTTCAATCTTTAATAGCTTACTAAAGAGACCACCAGGAGCTTCTCTTGAACTTGACAGAGCTCATCGGGCCCTACGTCCCCCAGACCCAAAGGACCCTCGGCCAAGAGATGTTATATGTAGGGTGCATTTTTTTGCCGCCAAGGAGGCCATCTTGCTTGCCGCTCGGAGGAAACAGAACTTATCATATAATGGTTCAGCCATCCGCATAATGCCTGACCTCTCGCGGCACACTCTGGCCCAGCGTGCTACCCTTAAGCCTCTTCTGGATGTCTTAAAAGAGAAGGGCCTGCCGTTCCGATGGGGATTCCCCTTCTCCCTATCGGTACAGAAGGACTCACGGTGGTGGATCTTACGTTCCCCTGAGGACTTTCCGGCATTCGTCGCGAACCTTGGCCTTCCCACCATTTCCATCTCAGAATGGCCTACAACGCTGCTACAGCCTTGGGTTCCTAGGGGAAAAGCCAGCACCACCAGGCCGATCCTACATAGTGATTCCAGTAGAGGGCTGCCACCTAGAGGAGATAGGGGCCGCAGATCGGGCCGCCCTCGGCAGCAGACATAGACAAGCTTGGAGGTCGTGCATGCCTCCAGGACCTGCATTACTTTCCGTTACCTGAGATAAAGGTCTTTTTCATTCTGACCTCAAGTCTAGTTATCGCCCGTATTGCACAAACATCTGATACTTTTGCCAGTGTTTATGGTTAACTTTATTGTTGCAAGTATGTATGGAGCTCTGTTCGGTTATGTCTGACAGCTTTTTTCCCCAAATAGGTTGGGATCCCCTGTCCTGCCGAGTAATGGCGGATATGTTCCCTAGGAACGTTTGTTCGGTCTTCGTTTATTGTGCAAGGTTTTTATGCCTGCTGTTATTTTTTTTCCTCTCCCTTCTACATTCTTCTTCTAATCTCAAGACTTTTCTTCTTTCTGTCTTTGGCGGCCGGGCTGATCACGCCCGATTTCTTTTTTCATATATTTCTAATGTCTCATTCCCCTATAGATGGCGGACCTCACCATAGCTTCTCTCAACGCCAAAGGCCTCAATGTCCCGGAGAAAAGGTCGCAGATACTTTACCACCTTCATAAACGAAAGGTGAGAATAGTATGTTTCCAGGAGACCCATTTCAAACAGGGACACTCCCCAACCCTCAAGAATAAATACTATCAGACATGGGTAACCTCAGATAATCCGGACTCCCGTTCTAAAGGTGTAGCGATAGCCATTCATAAATCCCTTCCCCATCAAATCTTAAAGTGCACGACGGATAGCCTTGGAAGATATATTATCCTGTCACTGAAGGTGGGGGACCAAACACTTACAATAATCAATGCATACGCCCCAAATTTAAGGCAGGATAGCTTTGTTGCACGGCTGGTAGACGTTGCGATCCCTTTGATACAAGGTACCGTAATTTTATGCGGCGACCTTAATGTCACCCTGGACCCCACATTGGATAACTCCAGGGGGAAATCCAGCATTGCTTACTCTACCATTAAACGTATCAAAAAAGCTTTATTTCGTATCCAAATGTTCGATACTTGGAGACTACAACACCCATCCGACAGAGATTATAGTTTCTATTCCCACACGCAGGACTCATATAGTCGTATCGACTATATATTTCTACAGCATAATGCCCTCCCTTGGATACGACATACCGGGATGGGTAACATACTATGGTCTGATCACGCGCCGGTCTATTGTACGATCGAAATTCCCTCTCTCTCGACCCCTAGAGGGTCATGGCGGCTGAACGAGTCGTTGCTGCTGGATGAGCTCTGTGTTACGGATGTTCAGACCTCTATTACTAGGTTCATAGAGGACCACTCAGTGGACGACACTGCCCCCACCTATAAGTGGGAAGCATTGAAGTGCGTTCTACGAGGCATTTTTATTAAACATGGGTCCCGCATTAAAAAAGAAAGGGCCCAAGACATAGTAAAAGCTCTTCATAGGGTTTCTGAACTGGAGCTCATCCACAAACGTGCCTTATCGGCCCCTATTCTACAGGCCCTATTACACGCTAGGATTGAGGTTAAAAAGCTGCTGGACTCTTCTTATAAACGACTATTACAGGTGGGTAAGGGGAGGTTTTATGAGTTTGGGGATAAGCCAGGCAGACTGCTGGCCAATGCGCTGAGAGAAAGGAGAGCTCATACTCTCATTCCATGCATCAAGAACTCACATGATGAACTACTTTATGCCACCCCCGACATCTCAAATACTTTCCACGACTTTTATTCTAGACTATACAATTTACCTGTTAGACCTCCTGAGTTAGGTGAGGGGCGCCCCCCCATGCCCTCGCCATTTAGGCAACTCGACAGCTCTGTAGTTGAAGACCTGGAGAGTCCTTTTTCATTGGAGGATTTATTGGCGGTGATCCGCGACACACCTGGCAACAAGAGCCCTGGTCCCGACGGGTTTCCCGCCAAGTTTTACAAATCCTTTTCAGAACAGCTAGCACCCTTAATGCTTCTCTCCTTTAACTCGATTTCAGATTTAGTCCCTTTCCCACCCCACTCCACCACGGCCCATATTTCTCTACTCCTTAAGACTGGAAAAGACCCCACGGCGTGTAGTAGCTTTAGACCTATATCTCTCCTTAACGTAGATTTAAAAATTTATGCCAAGCTCCTGGCAAACAGACTTAGCCCTCTGCTGCCTGACCTGATTTATTTGGATCAGGTCGGTTTTGTCCCGGGTAGGGAGGCAAGGGATAACACCATAAAGACCCTGGACCTGATCCATCATGCACACACCAAAAAGCTTTCCCTGATGTTGTTGTCTCTGGATGCTGAGAAGGCTTTCGACAGAGTATCCTGCAGTCACTTTCTCAGACACTGGAGCATATAGGCTTGGGGCCGGTGTTCTCGTCCAGGATTATGGCCTTATACCATTCTCCGACGGCACACCTTAAGATCAATGGCACTCTGTCGAGACCCTTCTCCATCCATAATGGGACCCGACAGGGGTGTCCTCTGTCACCTTTGTTGTACATCCTGGTCATGGAACATTTGCTATCCGCCATTAGGAATAATCCAGATATACAGGGAATCAATATCGCCAATCGGGAGCATAAGTGTGCCGCTTTTGCCGACGATCTCCTCGTTTATCTGTGCAATCCCCTTAAATCTCTCCCGTCACTAATGTTGGAACTAAACCGCTTTAGCAGGTGGTCCAACTTCAAAATCAATTTTGAAAAATCAGAGGCCCTAAATATTTCCTTGCCTCAAACAACTATAGATGCTATAAAACCAAATTTCCCCTTTAGATGGCCACCCCACGGCAGTATTGGTTACTTGGGCATTCATATCCCATCCGATCTGCCCAGGCTCTTCGCACTGAATTATCAAAATTTTCTGTCAAAACTTGAGGGAGACTTAGTTTCCTGGCAAAGGGGTACTCTTTCTTGGTTCGGCAGGATTAGTGCTCTCCGGATGACGGCCCTGCCAAGACTGTTATATTTGATACAAACGGTCCCGGTTTATGTTCCGGCGGCATATTGGGCCAGGATACAGCGCTTATTCAATCAATTTGTTTGGTCGAAGAAACGCGCCCGTCTAAGGAGTAGCGTCCTGACTAGGACCAAGAACGCGGGTGGGGCAGGGTTGCCCGACTGTAGGCGGTATTATCTGGCAACCGCTTACGCCAGAGTTTTAGACCTGTTACATAACTCTAGTTCCAAGCTTTGGGTTAGTCGGGCACAGGATCTATGCCCTTTATCAGTGCCGACCCTGCCGTGGACCTGGCCACTCCTTACTAAACATAAGATTAACATGTCTTATAGCACCAAACAAACACTGAAATCTATACACGCTACACCACTTCGCGATCGCCTGATCCAGCCCAGGGGTCCCCTCATGCCCCTAACGGATAACCCAGAGTTTATACCAGGGGCATCATCCAACAACTTTCTGGGCAGCTCAAAACAAAACCCTTTGAGACTGAACCAGGTAGCCCCGGAGGGTTCCCTCCTACCACTCTTGAAGATTGTAGAGAATCGTACTTTTAAATTGCGGTTCCATTTTGAATACGGTCAACTTAAACATTTTATAACCTCACAAGACAGTGTTATGGCCCATCCCTCGCTTCCGACATGTTTTGAAAACCTCTGCGCGGTTTCCTCCGATACACGTCATGCAATATCAAAAGTGTACAAACTCATGACAAGCGCGACAGAGGTATCTCTTCCCCGCTTTTATACGGCTTGGGAGGAGGAGCTCAATCAGACGTTCGGGGGGATCAGTGGGAGCGCTGTTTCCGTCTGACACACAGGTCCGTGGTTGCCACCAGGATGCAAGAAACTAGTTATAAAATACTTTCCAGGTGGTACAGGGTCCCAGCATTTTTGCATGCTTGGTGTCCAGAAGTACCTGATACCTGCTGGCGTTGTGGAGCGCAGGGGGGCACCATGTCCCACATCTGGTGGTATTGCCCGAGCCTAGCGGTCTTTTGGAACAAAGTACTAACAGCCATATGGGAGGTCACCGGGATCACAGTCCCTGGTCGTCCAGAGGCAGTCTTATTGTACATCTTTAATGTACCAGAAAAGATCTACAAAAAATCCCTCCTGGGTCACCTCCTTCAGGCAGCCAAGACGGTGATCCCGAGGCGTTGGAAGGACCCTGCTCCCCCCACGTTAGATGAGTGGGTATTGGAAGTGAATGTGATTCACCGTATGGAGATGGTGATGGCCCAGTCACGTGGACAGACAGTAGGGATGGCCACTAAATGGTTTCAGTGGGAATCATTCCTGTCTGGCGGAAAATTTCTTGACCTAATTTAATCTCCGGTGACTGGGTACTCTGGCCCTTTTCCCCTTGTTATCATACTCCTCCCATCCGACATATTTTGGTCCAACGGACTATGTATCAGACCCGGCTGACACACTTTTTCTTCCTCTATCTCTTCTTCTTTTGCTGTCTTATCCCTCCTTCTCTAAATATCATGACTGCTGCTCTTCTTCACCTTCCCTTTCTGTTTCATTATTTCTTTTTATTTCTCTCATGGTTTCAATTGAATTCCCATGTACTATGTTAATCATTTACATTCTGCCTTCAGGTCTACGATGGTGTTGTGTCGTTTAGACCTTTGATCTATTTCATTTGTCAAAGCATGGATGTATATTTTCTTTATTTTCTTATTATAAACTCAATAAAACTTTTAAATTGGAAAAAAAAAACCAAGTGTACAGACCAGCATACACCTACAGGAATTCATGGGTCACATACAGAATAGAGCTAAAACCTGCATTTCAAACCTGTTTTACCTATCCCTGGGAAAGCTAGCAATCCATTTTAGAGGTTATACGGACCATATTGAAACAGCCGGTCTTTTCATATTACCTGCATTCTAGTCTTGACCACATCCAGGGGAGTGTTACCAAACACACTGGCAGCTCCGGCAATTGCACCAAATACACCAGTAATAAGTGGGTTCATTGGCTTGTTAGGGTTGTCACCTGTCAAAGACAAACATTTGTCATAGAAGACCTAGACAGCTACATATCACAGGACTGCCTAAAATCTTCTAGATCTCATGTCATGACTCTATCCTACAACACCATTACCTTTTTTGGTCACCAAAATAAGTAAAAAATATTACTGTAAAATAAACATATAATAAGTAGAGGTGATCGAACTCCCCAAAAACCGGGACTGGCAGATCACTCCCAGATTTTAAAAAGAGTCCGATCCGCTCCGGATTCCGGTGCCCATATAAGTCAATGGGGACCGGAATCCGGAGATTAAAAATGTTTGTGGAAGGCATAGGGGGTAGGAGCGAGCGCGGCATACTCACCGAGGCGCTGTCATGGCGGCACACTCCTTCACGCTTTTCCCTTCCAGAGCTGACAAATCAATATTCACTACTTTGTCTGCCCACCGGCGCGTGTAATTGGTTGCAGTTAGATGCGCCCCCATCCTGAGTGTCAGCTGAGAGCAACCAATCACAGGCGTCAGGACGGCCGGTGGGCGGGGAAAGCAGTGAATAACTCGCAAGTGTGACTCCAGCTTTTCTTTTTTTTTATTTAAATAAATAATTTAATAAAAAAGACGTGCGGTCCCCCCTAATTTTCATCCCCAGCCATGATAACGCCGGCAGGGGGCTGGTATTCTCAGCCCACAGCCACCCGGTATTGCCGCATCTATTAGATGTGACAATCCTGGTGCGATACCGGCCCTTCCCGTTGGCCTAGTGCAGTGCCAATCGGGGTAATAAGAGATTAATAACAGCGCACAGCTGCTACTAAACTCTAGGTTTGTGATGGCACAGGCATCTATCAGATTCCTGCATCACACAAGCCTGTAAGTGAATGTAAATCACACACACAGAGAAAAATCCTTTATTTGGAATAAAGTACAAAACGCGCCCTCCTTCATGACTTTATTAACCCCCAACACAGCCCTCCAGCTCCGGCTTAATCCACACGAGGTCCCACAACGACACATCCAGCTCTACTACTCTCAGAGCGAGCAGCCATAGAGAAGACTGCCAGCTCTGAGTGTAGCCTATTACTGAGCCGCGATGAACGATGACTGTCACAGGCTGGGGGGCACGTCAGCCTGTAACCAATCACAGACAAGAGAACGGCCGGTGGGTGGAGAAAACAGTGCAAGTGTCTGCACTCCTGTCAGAACAGTGCTGCTGTGCCAGTGATGTCAGACTTGTGCAGGTCTGTGATGACATCACCCGGCACAGCCTATTGCTAGCTGAACATGAGCATGCATGTACCTAGAAACACATGCATGCTCCTGTCAAAAGCGTGCGGCTGTGCTGCGATGTCAGACTCGCGGAAGTCCCTCGCAAGTGTGACTGCGTCCTAAGAAAAAACGCATGCGGCTTTTTATTTAAATAAATAATTAAAAAAAAAAAATGATGTGCGGTCCCCCCAATTTTCATCCCCAGCCATAATAACGGTATATTCCAGCCTGCAGCTGCCCGGTATTACCGCATCTATTAGATGTGACAATACCGGTGTGATACTGGCCCTTCCCGTTGGCCTGGTGCGGTGCCAATCAGGGTAATAAGGGGTTAATAGCAGAGCACAGCTACTACTAAACCCTAGGTTTGTGATGGCACAGCCGTCTATGAGATACCTGCATCACAAACCTGTAAATGAATGTAAATAAACACAAACACAGAGAAAAATCCTTTATTTGAAATAAAATGCAAAACACACACACTCCTTCACCAATTAATTAACCCCCAACACCCTGCAGCTCTGGCGTAATTCCACACGAGGTCCCATGACGACACATCCAGCTCTGCTACATGTCACAGCTAGCAGACATAGAAAAGACTGCCAGCTGTGAGTGTAGCCTATGACTGAACCGCGATGAGTGATGACTGCAGCAGAGACTGTCACAGGCTGGGAGCGTGTTAGCCTGCAACCAATCACAGACGAGAGGACGGCTGGTGGGCGGGGAAAACACAGAAAGCTGTGTGTATGCAATGGACAGTACAGGAAGTGAATACGCGACCTGGAAGCAGTGTGCCGCCATGACACAGAGTCTCGGTAAGTATGAAACTCTCACTTATTTTTTCTTTTGTTTATTATTTTTACTTTAATTGCCGAATCCGGATCGTGCACTCGGAATCCCGCGCCCGGGTCCGGCACCCAGAGAGCGTTGAAACTGCGCGGATCAGGACTTTTACAGTCCGTATCTGCTCAGCCCTAATAATAATAATATTAGACTGAGGACTAATTGACCTCAAGTGTTTACACTAGACTGGCTCTGTTGACTGACAAAGACTTTACAGAAAACAATGGGCTCAACGCTCTGCCTACCTGTAACTGACACTAAAAGGAGCATTGGAACTTATTGCATGTGGGTATTCACTGTACTAAAAAAAAAAAAAAAAACAAAAAACAACAAGAACAACACAGTATCCAGTAAGCTACCTCTGTAAAACCTTTATTAAAAGATACTACTTAAAGGGAATCCTGTCAACGGGTTTTTGCTATGTAATCTGATAGCAGCATCATGTAGGAGCAGAGTCCCTGATTCCAGCAACGTTTCACTTACTGGGCCATGTTTTGATATGTAAATACAAGCAGTGTTTTATCAGCAGCAGATTATCACTACAGGACAACTGACCTCATGCATCCTAATCCAACTATGCCCCCAGCACTGATTAGCAGCTCTCGGTCACTATACTATGTACACAGAAAGCTGTTGTGTCAAAGAGGCTATACACAGCACATCAACTGAGCTCTTCTAGAGCTGCACCTGAGATAACTGACTCTCACAACTGCTGCAGCCGATACACTACATAAATAACGTACATCATTGGAATCACAGTCTAAGCCCTTACATGCTGCTATCAGATTACATAGAAATTCTGACAGATTCCGTTATAAGGAAGGAGTCAGCATCTGCAAACAGAGCTGAATTAAATTATAAAAAAAAAAAAATCAAAAAAAAATCTTTGGACAGTGAATACCGTATCCACAAAAAGCAAGTAGGGCAAATATATTGTAATATATAGACATTACATTTTAAAGGGTTTGTCTGATGAAAACAGATTATAGGATAGGTATTAACTTCTTGATTGGGGAAGGGCCGACCACTGAGACGAGCGCTGAACGGCAGAATGGGACACTAACAACATACCTGGTAGAATGAAACAGCGTTGCTCACCCTTGACAGCTGCTCCATTTGTTCCCTATGGGTCTGCCAACCAATACGCTTAAGTATTTTCTCTGTGGAGCAGCGGGCGGCTGACCTGTTGCTCGAGTGGTTATGAAAATTGCCCATTCTGCTGACTGGTACAGGCCACAGTGGTCTGACCCCCGCCACCTGTGGATAGGTGATAACGTCTATCTAAAACCATCCATTGACCAAACAGAGGCCTTCAGCTAGCAGGTATGCATCTGCATACATTTTGTTTTACTATATAGAAAAGCATAGCAGACTACATTTTGCTATACAGAGGGCGACTGCAAAGAAACCAAATCTTTAAACCTTTTTTTTTCCACAATGGGTCAATAAAATAGATGGATGGCATCCATCCTGACTGAAGCCACTGTCAGATGCATAACTCCTAAGTGTATGTTGCCGACAGTGGGTGCAAACGCATTGTGTACCTAGCCTGACTGCTGCACACAAACTGGTAAGTCTATTTACCACATTCTAAAAATGATCTATTTGATAGGTTTGAAGAGTATATGAAATGTGTGTGGAAGACATTCACAAGGATCATTACAATATACTTCTCAAAAATTCACCTACTCACAAATGTAAATGTAAACCATCTAGGCTAGTCCTAGAATGCACTGTAGTGTTAAAACTGTAGACAAGCTACACTTACCAGATAACCTGTAACCAAGCTACACTTATTTTGTATTACTAATAGTGATTATGAAATCAAGTATTTAGTACAAAAACAAACTCACTGTTTATTTAGTTTTTATTTAATTATAGTTTTACTGAAGCACTGGGGGCTGCCATCTTGGATTTGCTGTGTGTAACGACAGCTAGTCACGTACTTTATGGCAGCCCCCTGTGCAAAGAGAACAGTGGTCGGAATCCGACCCCATAGACTAACAGAGTAGGCGTCTGCTGTGACCTGGACGCGCCCCGTGGCTGTCCAGATCAAAGCAGAGGGAGGAGATCAGCGCTGTCTGGAGCTTCCCCCCTGTCACCCGCCAGGATGGGCGAGTACCGGTATGCAGCGTCGGACTGGCTAGCGGAGGAATCTCCAGTAATGGCAGTCCTGGCTGCGGTTACCTGCATTGCACTCCGGAGCTCTGACCTGAGCTCCAGAGTGCAGCCTAGACTGTACCGCGAGCGCCAAGTGATTGATTTCCCGGCGATTGCGGTGCAGTTCATGTCAGCTGCAGACAGGCCGGGCTGATCTCCGGTGCGCTCACCTGAACTCCGGAGATCTGCCCGGCCTGTCTGCAGCAGCTGACATGAACTGCACCGCAATCGCCGGGGAATCAATCACTCGGCGCTCGCAGTTCAGTCCTGCAACCACCACGCTGCTGGTGAGAGCTCCATAGCCAGTCCGAAGCTACCGGTACGCAACCCCCTCCGCCTCCGTCGCTGCTCCCCAGCCCCCACCGCTTCGCCCCTGCCACCACCAACCCCCCCTCACCGCTGGCGCCACTGCCGCCGCTCCCCCACTTGTGTGTGCTCACCCCTGGCCTCTCCTCCTAGCAGCTCAGTGGGGCAGCGCGGTATACTGTATATCTCCCTGCTTGTGTCAGTCTGCAGAGCGTTGCTCCTCTTGACACATACACAGGAATAGCCTGCAGAGCATCGCTCTTGACACATGATACAGGAGGAGCAACGCTCTGCAAGCTATATATCCCTATGTATGTGTGGTTTCCACTCACTGACAGCAAGCAGAGATGTTGGACAATGGGGGATGTTTCTATTCACTGACAAGCACAAATGATGGGGAAGGTTTCCACTTATCCCTTGGAAACACCCAGATTGAGAGGGGGAGGCTGTGACATCACACACAGGCGAGCAGATTCTGCCCACTTTTACTGCAGCTGTAATCCAGGCTATTTCTACAGTGGGATTTCTGTAGGATTTCAGCAGCTGCTCCCCCTAGTGTTTAACAGTGGAAAATATCAAACTTTTAAAGTTTTTTTAAATATTTTTCTCAATTAAAAACAAATTATAATATGTACATATTTTTTCAGTTATTGAAAAAAAAAAATTTTGGTGACACCTTCCCTTTAAGCTATACTTGCTGTATAAATCTGCAGCCAAGCTGTACAACCTACACAAGTTGAAGATAATTGGAAAGCTTGTTTACTTTCCATGATTAGTAAGGATTAGCAATAGATTCAAGAATCAGTAGCAAATAATAAGCTCAGTGCTAAGTAATCCTATAAACCAAATTTTAATTTACATTGAATAACCCATCTACAGCATGCTATATATTCACAAAATGTGTCATTTACATTAAATTGTTTGGCAATGCTGTAGAATACATCAGTTTTAGACATTGTGTACTTTACAGGGTAAGAGTATACATAATGGGTATTCTGTCCAGCTTTTATAGACAGAAAATCTGCTGTGCATTAGAGTGTATTTACACAGTACAATAATCAGTTTCTTGATAATTGGCTGTCTAAATACACTGCCAATCGTCGGGTGAAATGACTTAAGTTTACTTAAAAATCATTGGGCTTGGTAGTACATCATCTTGTGTAAACATAATGATTTGCTCTCAAAATCAATGATATTCTGAACAATCAGATTATTATAGAAGTACATTTTGCATGTCTAAATAGGCTATTACACAACTGCTGATTGCTTGCATGAAAGCTCATCGGCACTAGTTTAATATCTGCGGTTGGCAAGTAGAAATGCACGTTTTACCAGCATTGTGGATGAGATTTTAAGAAATCTCATGCATATTCTGCAGAGAAAATATGTCAGTAAATTGACTGGTGTTGTATATTTCAGATTCACACCATGTAACGTTTTGCTGCATCCCATCTATAAGGGAATAACTTCGTGATCACTGGTGGTCTGACTGCTGGGCTCATCACTAGGGCTGGGTGGACCAGGACTGAAAAAGTCCGGATCCGCGCGGTTTCAAAGTTGCCCGGGTGCCGGATTCGGGCCTGGGATTCCGGGTGTTTGATCCAGATCCAGCACATGAGAAAATAAAAAAATATAAAAGGAAAAATAAAGAAAATAAGAATAAGTGCTTAATACTTACCCAGGCTCTGGCCCATCTGTACGCTGCTCCTGTGGCCTCCCTGGGCTGCTCAATTCATATGCAGGGCTTTCCCCGCCCACTGGCCAGCCTGGCCTTTGTGATTGGTTGCAGTCAGACGTCAGCCTGGGTGACGTGTCTCCCTGCATCCAGTCACCGCTCATTCATTCTGCACTCACAGCAGGCAGCCATGCTGCTCTATGGTCGCTCACTTTGATATTCAAATGTAGCAGAGCTGAATCGTTGTGGGACCTCATGTGGATTACTTCGGACCTGCAGGGTGTGTTGGGGTTAATAAAGTAGTGAAAGAGGGTGGTTTTTGTATTTTATTCCAAATAAAGGATTTTTTCAGTGTTTACTTTAATTTACAGATTAATGATGAGGTTGTCATAGACACCTGCCATCATTAATCTAGGGTTTAGTAGCAGCTGTGTGCTGTCATTAACCTCTTATTACAAGATTGCCACTGCATCAGGGCATTCGGGAAGAGCCGGTAAAGCGCTGGGCTTGTCACATCTAATGGATGCAGCATTTCCGGGCAACTAGAGGCTGATATTTTTATACCAGCCCCACCTGTCCGCTTTATCTTGGCTGGGTATGAAAATTGGGGGGAACCGCACATCATTTGTTTTCAATTATTTAAATAATAATAATGATAATATTTAAAAAAAAAAAAAAAGCTGCATGCAATTCCTCTTAGGCCGGAGTCACACTTGCGAGGGACTTGCACGAGACTCGCATCACATCACCCAGCACGGCCGCACACTGAGTCCTGACAGGAGTGGGTCTGGCTGCATGTAGTTCTATGTAGCTGCACACTCGTGTCTGGAGAGCATAAGGTCGTCCTGGGTGATGCGATGCAAGACTCGCACAAGTGTGTGACTCTGGCCTCATGGTTCGCTCACATGAGTCTCGCACCGCATCACCTGGCAGGTGCTCACTCTCCGGACACAAGCGTGCAGCTGCATAGAAATATATGCAGATGTATGCTCCTGTCAGGAGAGTGTATGGCTGCCAGGTGATGCGATGCAAGACTTGCACAAGTGTGTGACTTTGGCCTTATTTTGATACACAGCCATGATAAAGCCCGACAGCTGGGGGCTGCAGCCGTGGGCTTTATCTGTGCTGGTATCAGAATACGGGGGACCTTGTGACGATTTTTTTTATTAATTTATTTTTAAACCAAGATAAATCGCCCGGAAAAAGCTGCACTGCTTTCTCCGCCCAGCAGCCGTCCTGGCGCCTGTGATTGGTTGCACGCAGCTGACATGCTGCCAATCAATCAGGGTGGGGGCGCATCTAACTGCAGCCAATTATACGCACCGGTCAGCGGGGAAAGCAGTGAATATTCAATGAGGGTTAATTCTTGACTCCGGAAGGGAAAGCGTGCCCTGGAAGTAGCTTGCTGCCATGACGGAGGTTCAGTGAGTATGCAGCGCACGCTCCTACCCCTCTATCCCGTCTACAAATATTTTTAATCTCTGGATTCTGGTTCCCATAGACTTATATGGGTACCAGATTCGGGTTTTTTTTTTTAAAAATTCAGCAGGGACCCGCCGGTCCTGTTTTTCTGCGAGTTCGACCAGCTCTAATCATCACCAATCCTGAGAATAGATTGCAGATATCTTATAGACTTGATACAAACAAACCCTTTAACTGTAAAGCAAGAAACACCTTTTGTGGCTTACCCCTATACCAGTTCCTCAGTGAAGTCATCACGAAAAAGCGAATAGCTTGGTTTGAACCTTGCTTGAGGATTGTGGCTGTGAGACCTTGATATGTCCCTTTTATACCTAAAATAACCCAAACATAACCGTTACCTAAGAAATGGAACAGGAATGCTTTAATCCAAATAGTCTTATTCAATACCAATGGTAACCAAGAGACCACAACAAAACTTTAGGGTTAGAGTTCTAACGTCCAACATCTAGTATCCTGATCAGGTAAGTAATTTGTATAACATGATTGATATATCAGAAAAAAAAAGGTTGTGCAACTACTGCAGAGTAGTGTGCAAATGTATTAGGCTGGTGTGGAAAAAAATGCTACAAAGTAAGAATGCTTTAAAAAATAGAAATGTTAAAAGTTTATTTTTGTCAATTTTAAAAAATGAAAAGTGAGTGAACAGAAGAGAAATCTAAGTCAAATCAATATTTCAATATTTGGTGCCACTATTTTGCCTTCAAGGCAGCTTCAGTTTGGTACGTATACATGCACAGTTTTTGAAGGAACTCTATTTTTTTAAATAGTGCTTACTTTGCAGAATTGTTCACACACATGCCTAAAATATTTGGGCAATACTGGGAATCCTACATGGTTAAAGTGAACCTGTCGGTGGGCAGCATGTATCAGGCACTGACTCACTTTGCAATGTTGTGCTGTTTCAGAGAAAAACTGTAATACAGGGGTGGGCAATTAATTTTCCCATGGGGCCGCATGAGAAATTGGGATTGGTTTAGAGGGCCGGACTAATATAACTAACTCCATTCTACCCAATATACATTACTACACCCCCTCCATATACTACACCTGTAATAAACTACACCACTACACCCCCCAATACTACACCTGTAATATACTACATCACTACACCCCCATATACTACACCTGTAATATACTACTCCTCCATATAGTACACCTGTAATAGACTACATCACTATATACAACACCCCCATATACTACACCACTATATACTACACCTGTAATAAAGCTACATCACTACACCCCATGTACTACTCCACTATATACTACACCACTATATACACAACAGCATATACTACACCTGTAAAACTACACCACTACACCCCCAGTAGCTGCTCCTTCTGTTGTACGGGCCCTGGCTGTGCTGATGCTCTTCTCCGAGGGGCCCCCGCCGCTGCTTCTCTCTGTGAAGGCCCCCGCTGTGCCGCTCTTCTGCTGCCGGCTGGGCGGGAACTTTTGAAATTACACACGCGCGCAGTACTGACAACATCACAGCGCGTGCGTGTGTCACAGAGAAAGTGCCGGCAGGGAACAGAGGAGAGATTCCTGCGTTCCGCTGCCTGCACTGACTGTGCGGACCTGCAGGATCTCTCCCTGCCCGGCACGCTGCAGCCCGGCTCCACTGCACCGGCTGAAGATGGGCGGGCCGGTCACAGAGAGTAGGCGGGCCGGATGTGGCCCGCGGGCCGCCCCTTGCCCAGGTCTGCTGTAATAACTTCTCAGGGACAGAGCCGCCTGTCTGACTAGTCAGCCAGGCGGGTCCTCGGGGCCTTCTACCGGCTCCCTGTCCTGGATGGACCAGTCTCTGCCTACATGAGCGTATAGTCATATATTACCTATACTTGATATACTCTATTCAAGCAAAAGGGAAGCAACAAATGCCAATACCTTGGACACGTATGATCTCCCTCACTCCATGAAAAAATCCTTTGTATTTTGGGTTTGGGGAGCATTGGTCATGAATAAACTTCACCTGTACAGAGAGAAAATAATATAATTACTATTGGCAAAATATCCCTACCGGACAGAATCATAGAACAGAAACTTCTCAAGTTTAGTAGAACATACAGTATATCACAAAAGTGAGTACACCCCTCACATTTTTGTAAATACAGTATTTTATTACATATTTTCATGGGACAACACTGAAGATACAGTATGACACTGGACACAATGGAAAGTAGTCACTGTACAGCTTGTATAACAGTGTAAATTTAGTGTACCCTCTAAATAACTAAACACACAGCCATTAATGTCAAAACTGCTGGAAACAAAAGGGAGTACACCCCTAAGTGAAAATGGCCAAGTTGTGCCCCAAGCGTCAATATTTTGTATGGCCACCATTATTTTCAAGCTCTGCCTTAATTCTCTTGGGCCTGGAGTTCATTAGAGCTTCACAGGAGCCACTAGAATCTTTTTCTATCCTCCATGACGACAGCACGGAGCTGGTGGATGTTAGAGACCTTGCACTCCTCCACCTTCTATTTGAGAATGCCCCACAGCTGGTCAACAGGGTTTACCCTCAGTTTCTTTAGCAAGGCATTGGTTGCCTTGGAGATGTGTTTGGGGTTATTATGTTGGAATACTGCCCTGCGGCCCAGTTTCTGAAGGGAGAGGAGCATGCTCTGCTCCACTATGTAACACTACACTTTGGCATTCATGTTTCCTTCAGTGAACTTTAGCTCCCCACAACTGGTAGCACTCATGCAGCTCTCAACAATGACACTCCCACCACCATGCTTGACTGTAGGCAAGACACATATGGCTTTGCAATTTTCACCTGCTAGCCACCGCACACACTTGACACCATTTGAACCAGATAAGTTTATCTTGATTTCATCAGATCACAGGACATGGTTCCAGTAATCCATGTCCTTAGTCTGCTTGTTGCCAGCAAACTGTTTGAGGGCTTTCTTGTTCATCATCTTTAGAAGAGGCTTCCTTCTGGGACGACAGCCATGCAGACTAATATGATGCAGTGTGCGGTATATGGTCTGAGCACTGACAGGCAGACTGCCCACCCCTTTAATCACTACAGTAATGCTGGCAGCACTGATATGTCTATGTCTATTTTGAAAAGACAATCTCTGGATATGATGCTGTACAGGTGCACTCAACTTCTTTGGTCAACCATGGAGAAGCCTGTTCTGAGTGGAACCTGACTCGTTAAACTTCTGTATGTACGGCCACTCAGTTTCAGGGTGTTAGCAATCTTCTTATAGCCTAGGCCATTTTTATGTAGATCAACAATTCTTTTTTTCAGATTCTCAGAGATTTCTTTGCTATGAGGTGCCATGTTGAACTTCCAATGACCAGTATGAGAGTGTGCGTGAGAAATAACACCAAATTTAACACACTAATGAATCACATAACAGCAGAGAGGAAAATGGCTAATTGGGCACAATTTCGCCATTTTCACTTAGGGGTGAACTCACTTTTGTTGCCAGCGGTTTAGACATTGGTGGCTGTGTGTTGATTTATTTAGAGGGCACACCAAATTTACACTATTATACAAGCTGTAAACTGACTACTTTATATTGCTTAAAAGTGTCATATTATCAGTGTTGGTCCATGAAAAGACGTAATAAAATATTTACAAAAATATGAGGGGTGTACTCACTTTTGTAATATACTGTAATATACTGTATTTTATCTGTTAAGTAGGAGAATAGTGGAGAGTCACCCCATCAAATTCTACTGTATACATGACACTGCTCTGTCCAGGTATTCTGTGGTATCTATCAGATGCAATGCCTGGATATGAAAGGCAATATGAGCAGCTGCAGATCAATGAATACTTTGGAAATAAAACATTAGTTAGGTTGTACTGATCTTGATTTCTAAATTAATTGTAACCAAGCATTAAAGGCAATCTGTGAGCAAGTTTTTGCTACCTCATCTGAAAGCAGCATGATGTAAGCAAAGAGACTCTGAATCCAATGGTGTATCACTTAGATTGCTGGCTGCAGTCATTTTCACACAATCAGAAGTTTTATCTTTAGTCATGAATGCAATGTTGCTTTTTCTGTCCTGATGAAGGAGACTTGATCTCTGAAACGCTTAGTCTGAATAAACAATACATTCTTAAATCAACAAACTGCATTTTTTTGCGGCAGCGCAGCATTAACCCTTTCTCTTCCGGAATACTGACACAATCCCCATGTGGGGCTGCAGCAGCAATTCTCTCCTAGATGAGACACAGTGGTTGTGACTACTCACAACTCAATAAAGTGAGTCTTATTTTATTGTGATCCCTGTGGTTTTACCAGGTAACACCCTATTGTACTTGTGCTTTCTTCAGATTTTGCTTAGCTTTAGTCATGTAGCCCAGAGGGCTGTCCCCGCCCACACCAGGCTCTCTATAGATATTGTACATTGACAGTGATGTGCCAATCACAGCAGGGGGCGTGTCGGACAGGCATGTGCATGACTTTGTAGTCCTGAAATGATAAGTGTCCTACTGCTTAAACAAACATAGCAACAACAAATCTGGACTGTGATAAGACAGGCAGCCCTGAATTTTGTTTGTTAACCCTTGCAACAGGCTGGGTTCAGCTTACATAGCAAAAACCTGCTGACAGATTCCCTTTAATCACACTTGGAGACAGTAAAAATGCAGGTCAGCAGACACATTCCTACCATCTTAGAAGAGTAATTTTAAAGGGTCTTCTAAATCTTAATCAATAGATCCCTAAGGGCCCAACACCTGACACACCCACCAATATGCTGTTTGCAGGTCCCTTGGCGGTTGCACGTAAACAGTGTACAGAGCAGGAACAGCATTAAGCCTTGAGAAATCTTAGCTCTGAAGCCTGCAGAATTGTGATTACAGCTCTGGATAATATTCAGATGATGTGATTATTACAAGTGGGGAAAAAAAAATTAACTTTTTTCTAAACATTTTTCAAACAGTTTCAACCATATAATAAAACTTAGTTATATTGCAATATATCACATGCACATTAAGGTGCTCTAACGTAAAGCGAAACGAGCGAAAGCATCTGGCCTTTGAAGACACTGTGTCTAACAGATCTGCATAACAAATTTCCCAAAATGAGCACTAGGTGGCGACAAAACGCAAGAAGAATTCATGTATGAAAGTGAGGAAATGTTGCAATCTCTTAAGTTTTAGTTTACTAGTGCATTTTTTTGGAAGGTAAAATTAAGAACTATTTCTATAACATGAAACAACAGTTAGGATTTATCTAAACTAGTGTAAAAATCTGGCTTACCAGTTGCCTATAGCTTTCAATTTTCAGACGTAATGTAAAAAAAAAAAAAAAAGAATGCATCCTTATTGGCTGTTTTTGGTACCTGCTCTACTTTTTACTTGCATGCATTTTACAAATACCGTACTTTAGTGCTCTTCACTGCGGTAAATGGCATTAAGATTTTCTTTTTCTTTTCTCCACTAATACATAAGCAATGTCCAATAACAAATGCCATTTCCTGCTGGTGTGTTTTATACAAAACATGCTAAACATTCTGCATTGCTTATATGAAACTCACTTGTCACATGCACCTCAAAAATATCTCAAGAGCCTGACTTTCTTACCTTCGAAACTCCAGAAACCGGATACTGTCACTCTTATTCATTCTCGCCTCGTCTACTGCAGCTCTCTAATAGGTCTCCCTCTTACTAAACTCTCTCCTCTCCAATAGGGTAAGTGAACCCAAACGGTAAAGTTTGGAGTTCATACCAAACACGCGGTGTCAGGGATTCAAACTTTTAAAAAAAACTCTGTGTCAGAGTTCAGCTGCTGTTCATATGTGAATAAAGCTTGTTTAAAGGCTGCAGAGCAGCCAATCAACAAGCTTTTCAGCATTACTAATCGCTGGGCTTAATACCAGCTGTCAATTGACAGCTCAAATCAACCCCAAAAGTATTACCCAGACCGCCACCGCACTAGGGCAATCGGGAAGAGCAGGGCAAAGCGCCGGAAGTGGCACAACTTATGGATGCACAACTTCTGGGGCAGCTGCAGGCTGCTATTTTTAGGCTGGGAAGGGCCAAATAACCATGGCCTTTCCCAGACTAATAATACTAGCTCCCAGCTGTTTGATTTACCTGCGCTAGTTATCAAAAATAGGGGGGACCCCACATCATTTTTAATTTTTGTTTGTTTTTTTTTACTTTATTCCCTATCCACATTTGTTTTCAGAGCAAATGCCCCGTTTTGCTTCCTTTTTCAGCCCCCCTAGCCTTTACTATGACCATCTTACGGCACCAAAGTTCAAATCCCCACTGACTTATATGGGGTTCAGAGTCAAGGTCAGGTCCCGAACTGAACTTTTAACTAAAGTCCGGCCATACCTGGCGAACTGCAACTTAAACGAGTAAGCTCATCACTAGCCTTCAATCTACACTCAATGCAGCAGCCAAGATCATATTTCTATCCAACCGTTTACGAATTCCTCCATGATATAACCAGTCATTACATTGGTTGACCAACCAGATACAGAGTACTATATAAACTTATCATACTCACTCACAAAATGCTCCACAGTTCGGCACTGCACTACATCATCTCCCTCATCTCTGTCAACCATGCTACCCACACTCTCAATTCTGTGAATAATCTAAGACTAACAACATACTGTATATACTCTGAACCTCCCACTCTGGTCTTCAAAACTTCTCTTGTGCTGCACTAGTTCTCTAAAATGCATTATTCCAGGCAATCTGGTTAATTTGCAGTATCCACAGTTATAAATGTGCTCCAAAAACACATTTCTTTAGACTGGCCCATCACCTCACCTATAAAATCTAACTATTCCCTGCTCTAGTGTGAAATGAGTAGACTAGTGCTCCCCAACACTCTAGCTGTTGCTATTTCACAACCTCCAACATACCCTGACGGTCGAATGTTTTCACAGAATGCTTGGGGTTGGAGTTTTGGAGCTGGAGAGCCACAGGTTAGGGACCAATAGAGCATAGAAATTCAGAATTACACAAGTTATCACAAGTAAACAGCAGTTGTTTCTGGAGACAAATGTGAAGGTATGCTCACCTTAATAGTTTCCATAGGACAGACCACCACAATAGCCTCTGCCACACCAGCCCCCAATCCACACACTAAACTGCGCTTACTGTCCAATTTTCCTTGAGCATCTCGCATATGATTACTGAGGAACTCAAACATCCCAAACCTATAGGGAAAATAATAAAAAGTCATGTGTAAGAAGAGAAAACTGTAGCAATGGATATGAAGAAAATCAATTACTTTCTGCTCAGAGAATTGTAAAGTTCATTGAAGATACAATTTCCAATCATTGATACATTGAATATAAAATGTTTATATTCCTTTGTTAAAATGCAAGTTTTTGTCATGTAAAAAAATCGTACCAAGAGTAATCATTTCACAACTTTTTCTCACTTTTAATGTCACCCATAATCTGTACAAGTATATTGAGAAACATTTGGAGGAAGAAAATAAAAATAACAAATCTAAATGTGGTTGCATTAGTGTGAACACCCTCTTATAATTGGGGATGTGGTTGTGTTCAGAACAAGTCACCTAAACGCATATTAAATAGTAATCAGTACATAGCTGCCATGATTGCAGTGATTCCAATTAATAGGATTTTCCTGATCTTTTGCTTATTGTAGATTACAATAATAGCCATGGGACATAAACAACTTACAACATAGAAAAGGGATATCATTTTTGAACGTTATCAGCCAGGAGAAGGGTACAAAACAATTTCAAGCCAGTAAATATACCATGAAACACTGTGAAGATGGTCATAAAGATGTGGCTTAAATTTAGCACAACAATGACATTACCTAGAATAGTGATCCCCAATCTTTCTTACCGTGATAGCTACATACAGCTCCAATAGAGGGTCGTAAGACACATTCATGTACCCTCACCCAGCCAGAGTAGTGACATCTAGCTTTTGCTCTCTCACCCCCATGGTAGTTACACACTGGTATAATGACATCTAAATGTATCATTATAGAAATCACCCTGAGGCTGCATATCTAGATCCATTGGTTTCCACCTTACTTACCTGTGGTATTCTTGCATCAAGCGCTCCCACCACACTATCACATCTAGCTGCAAGAACCTTCTGTGACTGGCAGTATCATCCTATACAAGGCCAATAACTGGTCATTATAAACTTACTCTTCTGTGTGGAGCTACTCTCAAATGTCACCATCTGGAGACCTGCTTTTCATACCGGTTAGGTAGACCTGGTACTCATGTGCCAAGCTGACAGCTGTGAGCCACACATCAAGGACCCGCGAGCCACATGACATGTGGTTCAAATTTGATGAAAAAACAATAAGAAAATTGGCTCAGGATGATGCCAAACAGCCTACAGCAACATTAAAAAAAGCTGCAGGCAAGCGCTAGTTATGTAATGCATGTGACAACAAACTCCATATTCTTCATGTATCTGGCAAGTGGGGTAGGGTGGAAAGACACAAGCGTTTTCTTAAAAAGAAAAACATCCAATCCTGGTTATGTTTTGCCAAAACGCACATTAAGTCTGACAAAAGCATGTGGGAAAATGTGTTATAGTCTGATGGGATCATGGTCAAAATTTTTGGCCATAATTCCAAAGGTATGTTTGGCACAAGGCCAACACTGTGGATCACCAAAAGAACACCATACCCACAGTAAAGCATGGTGGATGCAGCATTATACTTTGGGGCTGATTTTCGGCAGTTGGAGCTTTAGTGAATGTGTAGGGGAATTAGGAACAGTTTGAAATATCAGTCAATTTGGCATCAAAACCTTCATGTCTCTACTAAAAAGCTAAATACGAAGAGGAATGTCACCTTTCAGAACAACGACAATGCTAATCGCCAATCCAGATCAACAAAAGAATGTCTTTGCCATAAGAGGGCCAAGGTTTTGGAATGACCCAGCCACAGCCCAGACCTGATTTCATCTGGAAATCTGTGGGTTGACCTGACAAGGGCTGCACACACGAGATCCCCTCTCAATCTGACAGATATGAAGCACTACTGCAAGGATGAGTGGGCAAAGGTTGCCATTCCTAGATGTGTCATGCTAATAGACTCCTACTCAAAAAACTCCTACTCAAAAACATTGAATGTGGTCATAAATTCAAAGGGTACTTCAACAAGTATTGGTTTAAGAGTGGGCATATTTATGCAACCAGATTATTTTAGTTATTTTTCTTTATTTACGTAAGAAGATTTCAGTTTGTTTCTCAATTGAATTACACACATTATACGTTACAAAGGTGGAAAAAGTTCTGAAATTTTTTTTGGGATGACTTTTTTTTTACATGACAAACCTGGCATTTTAACAGGGGAGTGTAGACTTTTTATATCCATTGTACATTTACCTTACAGCTGCCTTTGGAATGGAACCATAAAGTAGAGAACTGAGCCCCCGATACAGACCCTTCACCCCATGACCCTGCACTGTTTGCTTCACACAGTCCACTAAAGAGTAAAGAAGAAACACAGTTAGACTTTTTTTTCTAGCAATATGACCCAAAAAAATGTTTTGCTTCTATCATTTTTTTTTTTTACCATTTACCCTCACAGTTTGTTACTCACCTATCCCTCGGTATCGTGGGGGGTTAGCCTTCTCATCGAGCTGTAGCTGGGTCTTGACATATTCTGTGGGAAATGTGATGCAGATCTCTATTCCACCAGCAATACCTCCTGTAAAAATCAAATAATAAATATGATTATAGCATAGAGTACTAAAATTGAACCGACGTATCATATACTGTATATAACATAACCCCTAGTGAGATGGTATAAGTAATGAATAAAAATATTGATACACCATTCATAGTCAAAAGTGGAAGCATGATAAAAATGACATATAAACAACTATAGTGCATTACTTATAGTACTGGAGTTGTTGCAAAATTCCAATACATGCTCTGTCTCTCTCAAGGGAGCTAAAGGGAAGCTGTCAGCAGGTTTTTGCTACGTAATCTTAAAGCAACATTAATTAGAGCAGAGAGCTGGATTCCAAGGATTTGTCAATTGCTCAATCAAATTTCTATAGCTATAGTACGATCAGTATTTTCTCAGCTGTAGATTATCACTGCAGGACTAAAGGCCCAGTCACACACAACGACTTACCAGCGATCCCGAAAACAAGGCGACCTGATAGGTATCGCTGGTAAGTCGCTGGGACGTCGCTGTTGAGATGTCACACAGTCAGACCTTACCAGCAATGCAGGAACGATACAGGTCGCAGTAGCGACCTGTATAACGATCTCAGCAGTCACTGGGACCCTGTCACACAGTGTCAAACAGAGCGATGCGTCCTGCCCAGCAGGACATCGCCTTTGAAGAAAATAGCCTGGACCATTCTGCAACGATCGGCGACCTCACAGCAGGGGCCTGATCGCTGGTAGATGTCACACATAACGAGATCGCTAACGGGATCGCTACTGCGTCACAGAAACCGTGGCTCAGCAGTGATCTCGCTAGCGATCTCGTTATGTGTGACGGTACCTTAAGTGTCACATTTTAGGTAGTGCAGCTTATCTGTGTAACCCAGCACCCACCACAAATTGCCAGCATGCTGACAATTTGCATCGCTAGAATCCGGCTCTCTGCCCCTATATCATGCTGTTCTCAGTTTACATAGCAAAAAGCTGGTGACAAATTCACTTTAAGGCTATGTGCGCACGTGTGCGTAATTCATGCAGTTACGCTGCGCTTTGTAGCGCAGCGCTTTGTAGCACAGCGTAACTGCATGCGTCCTGCGTCCCCTGCACAGTCTATGGAGATTGTGCAGGGGCCATGCGCACGTGGCGTCTTAGAGCGCAGCGCTTCAGCTGCTGCCCAAAGCGCTGCGTTCAAGAAGTGACATGTCACTTCTTCCGTGCGCTTTGCCGGCAGCTCCTTCTCTGTCTATGGCAGAAGCTGCAGGCAGAGCGCATGGAATCGGCTTTTTTTTTTTTTTTTTCTACGGACATTTTCTGCAGCGATTTGAAGTGCACGTGTGCTCTTCAGATCGCTGCAGAAATTTCTGCAGGGCTAGTACGCAACGTGCGCACATAGCCTAAGAAAGCAAAAACTGAAATGTGTTGGTCCTCTAATCTGGGGTATCTTTGGTCAACAAAGTTCAAAGATAAGATTAGTTTTTTTGCATGTCTGGTGCTCTTGGCACCATATCTGCATCTCTTGGCAAAAAAAAGTGGTTTTCTGCCAGGAGATACAGGTCTCATTGAAATGAATGAGTTTAAGGAGGTCACCTGAGGTCAGTTTACCTGCAGTCACAGGTGAGGTACTGTGGGAACCTCAAGCTGTGACCGTACATAAACAGAGACATCATCACTCACAGCTGTGACTCAGTCAGTCTCTGCCTGAAGCCACAGCGTGCGGTCATGTTTTCTAATGTGCCAGCACACTGTGACTTCATTATGTAGCAGGGTCGGTATCGTCATTGGTCTTTGTGTGGATTAGGTCGGAATGGGTGTTTGGGGTTAATAAATTGGGAAAATAGGGTAATTTTTTGTATGTTATTTCAAATAAAGGATTTTTTGGTGTTGTGTTTATTTCTTTTCACTTACAGTATTACTAATGGGGGGAGGGTTTCATAGACACCTTCTATTACTAATCTACGGCTTAGTGGCAGAGTTGTGAGCTGTCACTAACCCCTTATATCACCCTGATTGCCACCGCACCAGGGCAATTGGGATGAGCCGAGCAAAGTGCCGATCTTGTCACATCTAATGGGTGCAACAATTCTGGCAGGCTGCAGGCTGCTAATATTAGGCTAAGGGAACACAATAACGATGGGCCTCCCCAGCCTGAGAATACCATTAACTAGCTGTCGGCTTCATCATGGCTGGGCATCAAAGCTGGGGATAGGTGGGGGGGGGGGGGAAGGAAAACCACATGCTGGTTTTTTTTTAAATTATTTATTAATTTATTTATATTTTTTTTTTAAAAAAAAAAAAAAGCCACTTATTTTAATACACCGCCAAGACAAGCACACTGCTGGGGGCTGCAGCCGTATGCTTTATCTGTCCTGGGTATCACAATATGGGGGGACCCAGATCCAATGTATTTATTTTTAGACCACTGTAAGAACGCGCCACCAATCACAGACGCTGTCACACAGGGTGGTGGCGCAGTCTGACTGCAACCAATCACAGGTGCCAGAACTGACGGTGGGTTGGGGAAGCAGTGAATATGTATGATGGTTAATGAGCACATCCGAAAGTAGAGTTAGGGAGTTAGGCTATGTGCCCACGTAGTGTATTTTCATGCAGTTACGCTGCGATCTGCACCGCAGCGTAACTGCATGCGTCCTGCGTCCCCAGCACAATCTAAGAAGATTGTGCCTAACCCATGCCCACGTGGAGTATTAGAACGCAGCGTTTCGGCTGATGCCAAATCGCTGCGTTCTAAGAAGTGACATGTCACTTCTTTCGTGCGCTTTGCATGCTGTCTATAGGGAGAGGCAGCATTCAGAGCGCACGAATTCTGCAGGCACCAGGTGCTTCAAAACTGAGCTTTTCAGCTGCGCTCTGAAGCGGACCTTGTACGCTGCGGTGCACACTTGGGCACATAGCCTTACAGCTCTGCAGGAGACTCGGTAAGTATAATGGTCCTGCTCGAATTCCCCTAGCCCTTTTTTCAGCATTTTACAGCACAATGATTGAGTCCCGATAGATTTATTTGGGGTTTGGCATTCGGGCACATGTTCGGGTTCAAGTATGGTCCCGAACCGTATTTTTTAAAAAAATAAATAAAAAAAATCCATCTGGACTCGCTGAACCTGAACATTTGTGGGTTCACCTATCTCTGGTTACTCATGTCACCATTCCATTCATATACTATTGGTAACCAATATATTGGCCTCATAGGTCTATCATGTCCATGAGCTTAAAGTGGTGTGCGCACGTTGCGTTTTTCCCCGCGTTTACATAGCGTTTAAAACAACAGCGTAAATGCATGCATTCTGCTTCCCTAGCAAAGTCTATGAGATGTCAGCAAATTCCATGCGCACGTTGCTTTTTGAAACGCAGCATTTTGGATGCCAAATATTTGACAAAATCAATGCGTTTAAAAAAGCAGCATGTCACTTCTTTTGTGCGTTTTGGTTGCATTCTACACCCATTGACATCAATCAGGTGTGTCAAAACGCAACCAAAATGTTTAGCTGTGCGCTTGCACTGCATTTTTGTTGCGTTCTGCATCTTTTTTTGACAAAACGCAGGCCTTTCGGTCTCTCTCTGTCTGTTGAACTCTCTCTCACCACCTCTCTCATATTCACAGACGCGGCGATACACAGTTATCACACTGCTTCTCCTGCTTTTGAACTTCTCGTGCTTTTGAAAATGCCGGCCGCTCATTATTCCATCTCATATTCATTGCTTCCCCCGCCCACCGGCGCCTATGATTGGTTGAAGTCAGACGAGTCCCCACGCTGAGTGACAGCTGTCTCACTGCAACCAATCACATCCGCCGGTGGGCGGGTCTATATAGTGCAGTAAAATAAATAAATCATTTAAAAAAAAAAAAAAAAAACACGGCGTGCGGTCCCCACCCCCAATTTTGATACCAGCCAAGGTAAAGCCACATGGCTGAGGGCTGGTATTCTCAGGATGGAGCAAGGAAAGAAGAAAAATGAGTGGATCCAGCACCAGCAAATATAAAAATATAAATCTTTATTCCATACTCTTTAAAAAGACAACACTAAGTTAAAGAAAACAGCATCAGGAATATGAAAAAAATCTTACGCGTTTTGGACGAAAAATAAAGGCGTAAGGTTTTTTCATATTCCTGATGCTTTTTTTTAACTTAATGTTGTCTTTTTAAAGAGTATGGAATAAACATTTATATTTTTATATTTGCTGGTGCTTTTTCTCCTTTCCTTGCTTCATTGCCATACCAGATCTGGCTGACCTGGAGGCTTCCGTGCACTGCTCCTAACCCTGAGGCAACTACCTAGGTAAGCTGAAAATTCTTTTTTCTTGGCAATTCTCAGGATGGGGAGCCCCACGTTATGGGGAGCACCCCAGCCTAAAAATATCAGCCAGCAGCCGCTTGGAAATGCCGCATCCATTAGATGCGATAGTCCCGGGACTCTACCAGTCTCATCCCGATTGTCCCGGTGCGGTGGCAATCAAGGTAATAAGGAATTAATGGCAGCCCATAGCTGCCACTAAGTCCTAGCTTAGTGATGGCAGGCGTCTAAGAGACACCCCCCCATCATTAAACTGTAGTGAAACTAAAACACAAACAACGAAAAATCTTTTATTTGAAATAAAAGACAAAAAAACCCTCTTTCATCACTTTATTAATCCCCAAACAACCCTCCAGGTCAGACGTAATCTACACGAGGTCCCACGACGCTGTCAGCTCTGCTACATTGGAAGCTGACAGGAGAGCCATAGAGCACAACTGCTAACTGTGAGCTCCACGCAGAAACTGAAGTGAGTCACGCTGTCAGCGGTGACGTCACTCAAGTTACCATCGGCCACAGCTGGAGTCTTCCAACTGTCTCAGGTGGAGGACTTCAGCTGTGGCCGTGGATAACCCAAGTGACAGTGAACAGTGACAGTGAACTCAGGTGAAGCTCTGACGTTACTGCTGCGGACTCCTGTGTCCTGGTACTGACCTCAGAGGTTCATCTGAGTTCATGACAGCACACAGAGACAGAGCTGCGGGATGACAATGAAGTCGGGTGAAGTTCATCCGACTTCATTCTCATCACGCGGCTCTGGCTATGTGCCCACGTTGCGTTCTATCCCTGCAGAAATTTCTGCAGCGATTTGAACAGCACATGTGCATACTGAAAAGCCGATTTCTTGCGCTCTGATAGCAGCCCCTGCCATAGACAGAGCAGGGGCTGCATGCAGAGCGCACGAAAGAAGTGACATGTCACTTCTTAGAACGCAGCGCTTCGGCAGTAGCCGAAGCGCTGCGTTCTAATACGCCACGTGGGCATGGATTAGGCACAATCTTCATAGATTGTTCTGGGGACGCAGGACGCATGCAGTTACGCTGCGGTGCAGAACACAGCGCAACTGCATGAAAATATGCTACGTGGGCACATAGCTTCTGTCTGTGTCTGCTGTCAGCGAGCATGTAGCAGAGCTGAATTACCATACTCAATGATCACCGGCACAGCGCTACACAGCTGTCACAAAACTCCAGCGGCTTCTTGAGCTTTTGAAAATGCCGACCGCTCATTATTCCATCTCGTATTCACGGCTTCTGCCACCCACCGGAGCTTATGATTGGTTGCATTCAGACGAGCCCTCACGCTGAGTGACAGCTGTCTCACTGCAACCAATCACAGCTGCCGGTGGATGGGTCTATATCGTGCAGTAAGATAAATTAAAAGAAAAAAAAAAAAATCAAAAACGTGCAGTCCCCCGCAATTTTGATACCAGCCAAGGTAAAGCCACATGGCTGAAGGCTGGTATTCTCAGGATTGGGAGCCACACGTTATGGGGAGCCCCCCAGCCTAAAATATCAGCCAGCCGCCGCCCGGAATTGACGCATTCATTAGATGCGACAGTTCCAGGACTCTGCCCGGCTCATCCCGAATTGCCCTGGTGTGGTATGGTGGCAATCGAGGTAATAAGGAGTTAATAGCAGCCCATAGCTGTCACTAAGTCATAGGTTAATCATGGCAGGCGTCTATGAGATACCCCTCCATGATTAATCTGTTTAAAGAAAATAAACATATACACCCAAAAAATCCTTTATTTGGAATATAAGACAAAGAAAAAAAAAAAAAAACAACAAAAATCTCTTTCACCACTTTATTAATCCCCAAACAGCCCTCCAGGTCTTACGTAATCCACACGAGGATCCACAACGCTTTCAGTTCTGCTACATCGGAAGCTGACAGCGAGCAGCCACAGACCACGACCGCTCGCTGTGAGCTCCACGCAGCAACTGAAGTGAGTTGCACTATCAGCGGTGACGTCACTCAGGTTACCCGCGGCCACCGCTGGATCCTCCAACTGTGATAGCAAGTTGCCCGAGTGACTGAAGTGAGCCGCGAGATCAGCGGTACCCTCACTCAGGTGACTTGCGGTCTCGGGTGGAGGACTGCAGCTGGCCGCAGGTAACCTGAGTGACGGCACCGCTGATCTCGCAGCTCACTTCAGTCACTCAGGGGATTTGCGGTCACCGGTGAGTCCTTCACCGGTGACCACAAATCAGGCCGCGACACAGAGAGCCACACTATGACAATGAAGTTGGGTGAAGTTCATCTGAGTTAATTCTAATCGCGCAGCTCTGTCTGACAGCCAGCCATGCTCTATGGGGATGTAGCAGAGCCGAGTGGGACCGCACTGTCAAAAATGCATCCAAAATGCATTCAAAAAGCATCCAAAATGCATGCGTTTTGGATGCATTTTTTTTGTCAAACGGAGTGTTTACAGTTGTCAAAACGCTGCAGTTTGTCAAGCCATAACGCAGCATGCACACATACCCTAAATGTTTCTGAACCTTTTTCTCTTGAGAACATGAGATAGAAAACTAGTGGATTACTGAACACATTGGTTAGAAAATGTTGATGCATTTGATGTATGGGCCAAGGAGCACAGTTGTGTGGGAATGTTATGTCTGTGCTAAAGGCTTCAAGGACAAAAAAAGTACATACAAATCAAAAGAAATAGCTTTGTCCTTCTCCCTTATTATTACTAACATTACATGTAATAGACCTTTAACTATTTCATATATCAAACAGAACTATAGGGGTGCACTAAGGGCCTGTTAAATCATTTGTGGGGGGATTTAAGCAACTCTTCAAATTTTTTGCCTTATGGTATTAATTGACATTTTTTCATCAACATGGCGTAATCAGTTAATGAACTTTGCGCAAAGTAAAAAAAAAAAAAAATCAAAACGTTTTTTCTGTAACAATTTTTTGCAAGTTTTTAGTGCAAAAGTCTTGTTTCACAAAATGGTCAAAAACTTGAAAACTTGCACAAAAAAATCTGAAATTTTTGGAATCACTCTGGGCAAAAGGGGAGGGGGGCTGGAATACATTTGTGACTTTTTGAAAAGTCACAAATGATGAATAAAAATAGTCTTTAACCCCTTCACAACATCCGCCATACATGAACGTCGCTTGTCGGAAGTGAGTGTGTGGGGCAGGCTCACATGGTGAGCTCGCTCCATACCTGGCAGCAATGGCTGTGTTACAGCCAGGACCACAAAACGCGTTGGGGTGCGGTGGCTGTTGGTCTGACTAGGCTTCACCATGGGTAAGTAGCTATGCTCCTCCTAATATCTGGCATGTGGCATGTACATTTCCACTAGGACTTTAACTTTAATCATCACATGCCTGGGCTGGCTTTACTTTTACCCCCCATGGTGATGGTTCAGACCTAACTGCTTTTGCTCTGGATTTTTATCTATCTACCTGTCTTTACTTAAATCTGTAACCTTGGATTACTCTTTATGTATTTTAAATTTATATCTTTTGTATTGAATAAAGATCATATTATTGTAATTTGAGCTGATCCTGTTTGAATTAATTCTTTCAAACCTGTGATATTGGTTATTTATTCCCTCTCGGTTCTCCAAGTCTTTCATATTGCTTTTTGAGGGTTGACCATATGTTGTTTCATGATGTATAAGGGGGTCCCCTTTGTCCCATCTTGTTTCTTATCAATGGCAGGTGTAGCAAAACTCATCTCCCAAGTGTTGACCTGTTAAATCCTGCTGTCGAACTCTGAACTCTCACATGCCGTAATGGGGGTGCGCCATTTTAAGCTCCATTCGGCGCACCCGTGGCTTGATCGTGGGTCACCGATGAGTTGCTATGAGAGCAGGGGGTCTACTGAAGACCTCGATGCTCATCATAGAAGAGATCCTTTGAATCCAATCCTGTGGCCGAGCTTCAATGAGAAATGAGACTTGATTTCTGCTCTATAATATACAGCCCAAGCGAACAGATGATCACAACTTAAAACCCACTAAAAAAGGGGTGGGGAACCTCAGGCCCGCGGGCCGTATGCGGCCCGTGACGACTTTTTATGCAGCCCCCGGACACATTGGCGGCATCCGCGCTTTTCCTAACTGCCGGCCCTTTAAATCCCACTGCCTGATGCCCTGTGGGTAGATGCTATAGAAACCACTTTCCTTAGTTACCCGATGTAACTAGCTTACCCCGGCTCCCAGCACACGTGTGCCAGAGCCGCCGTAGGCTGGTAACCATAGTACACATCGGGTAACTATAGAAACCGCTTTCCTTAGCTACCCGATGTGTAACATGGTTACTAGCTTACCCCGGCTCCCAGCACACGTGTGCCGGAGCCGGCGTATGCTGGTAACCATGGTACACATCGGGTAACTATGGAAACCGCTTTGCATAGTTAGCTGAGCCATGCCCCTGCACGGATTAGCCGCTTGGCCAGGACTCGCCCCCTGCACGCATTGGCCGTTCAGCCAGACCCCGCCCCCTGCATGAATTAAATGTTCGGCCTGGCACCGCCCCCCTCACGCATTGGACGCTCGACCTGGCCCCGCCCCCGCACGCATTCCCCGAAGACTCCCAGGTGACTGCTGCACCCCCGGAAGCCCACACCGGCAAGCCAGCCGAGACATACCGTTGCATTGCTGGGATCGTGTCGGAGCCAGCGTACGCTGGTAAACATGGTACACATCGGGTAACCACGGAAACCACTTTGCTTACTTACCCAATTGTGAACCATGGTTACCAGCGCATGCCGGCTCCCTGCCCATTAAGATCGTTGCTCTCCCGCTGTTAAACACGCCGATGTGTGCTGCACAGCAGGAGACCAACAAACAAAAAATGAACCAGCACTGTCGCTTTGAATAGTTACCCGATGTGTACCATGGTTACTAGCTTACCCCGACTCCAGGCACACGTGTGCCGGAGCCAGCGTACACTGTTAACTAGTGTACACATTAGGTAACCCATCCAATCCATTTATTACATTACTATTCAATCTGCTAACCTACATACACATTCTAGACTAACCGATACGCTAGAATCGGGCCACCTTCTAATATATATATTATATATATATATATATACATACATATACACATATATATATATACATACATACATATACACATATACATATATATATATATATATATATATATATATATACATACACACATACACATACACACACACACATATACACACACACACACATATACATACATACATACATACATACACACACACACACACACACACACACACACACACACACAATATCACCGAACATCACAGCCACAGCAAAGAGAAGCTGCTCCAGCCACCACAATAGGGTAGGGGGGGTTTAATTAATTGTTTGACCAAATATAGCCGGGTAATTTTCAAGTTAATAATTTAGTGCGGCCACCGAAGTTTGGTAGAAAATTCCAAACAGCCCCTGGCAGTAAAAATGTTCTCCACCCCTGCACTAAAGGAACTATTAAAAATAGGGAAAAGTTAAAGAAAAAAAGGTTTTAAAAAAATCTGACATTAAAAAAAAAATAAAAATTAAAAGTTCAAAGTACCCCCCTTTTGCTTAATTAAAAATAAAGATAATTAAATAAAAACAAATACACATGTTTTATTGCCACATTCAGAAAAGTCTGGTCTATCAAAATATAAAAATAATTAACTTGATCGGTAAACACTGTAAACAAAAAAAATTTCAAGAATGCCAAAATTATGTTTTTTTGGTTGCTGCAATTCCACAAATAATGCTGTAACAAGTGATCAAAACACATCATAGCTATCCCAATATGGTATCAATAAAAATGTCTCGCCCGCAAAAAAATAAACCAATTCCAAGGCTTCATCGACTGCAAAATGAAAACGTTTTTATTTTGCAAACTTCAGATTATTTTTTTTTTTGCAACACTTAAACAATTTATAAAACTGTACATGTTTGGCATTGCTATAATAGTACTGATGAGCAATAGCTTATTGAAAGGTAATTTTTACCACTAAAACCACATTTTTACAGTACAAACATTTCTCCCCCCAAACAAAATGTCAGAATTGTATTCAAAAGGTGTCATTCAAAAGTACAAGTCGTTCCGCAAAAAACAAGCCCTCATGTGTATGTGGACAGAAAAAAAACGACATTGGCCCCCATGGTGAAAAGGTTTAAAAAAAAAAAAAATAAGGCACCAATAGAAAATAGAATTTGATGCAAACAAAGAAGGCAGAAAATAAAATCGATGAACAAGTGCAAAAGCATTACTGAGTCGGACCCCAAGTGCTTACACTAAATACAGTCCCCAAATCAGTTAGCACATAGTATTAATTCATTTTGAGTGCTAGTCAAAATTAAAGTGGGCTCCCTTCTTGGTCTACAGGCTGCACAGACTTTCACTGCCATTGATACAAGATTAAGGGAGTGAATATTGAAGCCCATGGATCCAGGTCAGTATGCAGAGCTGTGGCGTCATGCCATGGTGTGTACGTTCTGTGGCCTCACTCGCAGAGGAGTATGAATCAGCAGCTTACAGATTGGTGATTGGAGACAACGCCCCTCTTCTGGCTGGATCACATACAGAGCACTAGAGGTAACATTTTTCTATTTTACTGCTTTTTCTTTGTTTTCTTATGAGGCATGTGATTTACTGATCATATGACTTCAAGATTTTTCATACGATTTTTCATACGATTTTTCAATATGCTGAGACCAGACAGGCCCTTTAATGGCCAAGATCAGCCCTTCTGAATGAACAATAAAGGAGGCAAAGACATTAAAATTCTTATTTGGTAGATAGTAGTTATGAGAATAATGGTTCTTTGGTTTTGGGAGGAATGCTTTTGCCATTGGAATATTGCAAAAAGAGATCTATCAGTATCAACTACACAGATACAGTAGTTCGAAGTGGAATGCTAAAAATCTGCAAAATCCAGTAACACAGGCAACAAAGGCTCACTGATCACTATGCCGAGAAGCATAACAACAGGAAAGCTACTGAATGGACCGATACAGACACTGAAGTTATCCAGCAGGCACAGAGCTATATTTACACAGTATGGCTCCATATATAAAAGGTTCCATGCACAGGACTGCCATCTGTATGTGCCGCATTCCAGGTCTATGGATTTGCTTTAGACATCCAAATTATAGCTTGCATTAACTCGCCTTAAATGACTAAAGAAAAATTATTGCCACAAAGGACAGGCCTAACCTGTGCAAAGGAGCTTCCCTTTAAAGGAACCAGTCATGTAAAAAACAACCGAAAAAAACCCCAAAACACTATAAGCCTGCAGATATGGGGTTAATCTGCAGGTTAATAGTGTTTTGAACCCACCTGGTACCTACACTTAGACCCCAATGCCAGGAACAAATTAACTTCATTCCTCCTGGCAGCATCCAGCTTCCATAGTCTAATGCAGAGCTCCAATGCAGATTGGACTGTCAATGTGGGGGCCACTATTACAGCCGCCGCTCACTGTACATTGAGCGGTGACTGGAGCCAAATTTCTATAAAGCCAAATGCTGCCGGGGGGAATAAAGTTAATTTTCTCCCGGCAGCACGGCTCTAAGTGCGGGGTGGCAGGTTCAAACGCTATTGACCCTATATTTACATGTTAATAGATTTTTTCACATGACCGCTTCCCTTTAATATTGTTTAAAAAGGAGCCAACTGTGCAGCTAGGCACCTTACTGTCACTGGCATGGCAATCCCACAATTTGGGTACATGCAGACCTTGGCTGTTATGTGGTTACTAGAGGTTCAGTAAAAGGTGGCATTCAACCAACATAATGGTTCCAAAGAGGAGCTCTAGATATTGTCTTAAGGTAAAGGCCGCTTTACACGCTGCGATATCATTACCGATATCAGATATCGCTAGCGTGCGTACCTGCCCCCATCAGTTGTGCGACACGGGCAAATCGTTGCCCATGGCGCACAACATCGCTCAGAACCGTCACACTACTTACCTGCCTAGCGACGTCTCTGTGACCGGTGAACTGCCTCCTTTCTAAGGGGGCGGTTCATTTGGCGTCACAGCGACGTCACTAAGCGGACGCCCAATAGAAGCGGAGGGGCGGAGATGAAAGGGACGAACATCCCGCCCACCTCCTTCCTTCCTTATTGCGGGCGGGACGCAGGTAAGGAGATGTTTGTCGTTCCAGCGGCGTCACACATAACGATGTGTGCTGCCGCAGGAACGACGAACTATACCGTTACTGCAGCAGCAACGATAATCGAGATTAGGGGGGGGGATGTCACCGATTTTTAACGTTTTTGCAACAATTCAAAATCGCTAATAGGTGTCACAAGCAACAACATCGCTAACGCGGCCGGATGTGCGTCACAAATTCCGTGACCACAACAAGATCGCTTTAGCGATGTCGTAGCGTGTAAAGCGGCCTTAAGAGTACATTGGTTCAGTGTAGGATTCCAGTAATAAGACATGGATAGGTTGTGTAAAGTAAGCAATTCAGTACACACTTCATAAAGTGCTCCTTGTGCTGGAAGGTACTAAGTGGGCATATGTTAGTGTACAGGTACACTCCACCCATACTATTTAGTATATAGATAGAAAAAAGGAGACACTGACTCTGCTGTATATACATCACATAGGAGACACAAGACTGCTGTACACATTACATAGGAGACAGTAAGACTGCTATACACACAAATCACATAGGAGACACAGACTATAATATACATCACACAGAAGACACCAGAACTATATACATCACATAGGGGACGCTGGAACATTTACATCACAGAAGATATGCTGGGGGTGTATCATATACATCACATGGTTTCTTCATCGATGGGATGGAAATGCAGAACACACCAACTCCATCCATAGAGTTCATCCTGATGCTGGCACTGGCCAACATCCGGACGTAATCCTTCATTGTAGGCGCTGCACCGTTCCATTTTGAACACTACATGCACATGATCGCTGTGTAAAGAGGAACTAAAGGGCCAGCAGCCAGCAAGCTAGGACCACCCGCCCAACCACTGCGGTCTCTGTGAATCTGTAGGAGACTGGAGGTTCCCCACCCCTGCTTTAAAAAGTGTAAACAAGACTGTAACCCTCCTATTGTTTTGAATGGGAGGCGACTGTGCAGTACCCAGGTTAAATTGACAGGGCAGCTCCGGAACTGAGCATTTCCGGCTGCCTGCTGCTGCCACCGGGACCGAGAACAGCTGAGCAGGTGGAGGGGACTGGGGGGGGATAGGTCATCAGTATTAAAGTAGTGGCCAAACTCTTTAAATCTTTATAATCATGTTATACATCCTCTTCTTAGGTTAAGTTCCCACAATGAGTTTTTGGTGACATTTTTAGCAGCATATTTTCTGCTGATCAAAAAAAATATTCAGCATTGTTCAGTGTTAGCAAAAGTGGATTTGATTTGTAGAAATCTCATGCACACTGCTTTTTTTTTAACTCAGTGTAAACTGACCTGCGGTGCGTGTTGTTGAAATCCATAACATGTCAATTTTTCTTGCGGTTATGTAGAGTTTCCAAACAGAATTCCAATAATTGCAATAAATATGATTGTTAAAAATGCATCTGTGTTTTTAGTGTGTTTCCATTCCGGACACATACTACAAACACATGTAGTCAACATTGCTGTATCTACTAGTTTTTTCAAAGTCAAATATCAGGAAGTAGCTAAATCAAAACAGCTTTATTTGAAACATAAGCCAAAAAGAGACAAAAACTGCTGTGTCAAAAATTTATGTAAAATATAAAACAACAAAGAGAACATTAAAAATACGCAAGTAACCTAACTTACCTAATAGGTGCAGAAATGCTGCACCATCAAATAGTCACCTAATGCTCATTGTCAGATTAACCTCAAATGAGCATTTTATAACAACTCATATATATGAAATAATAGCCACTGGTAAAGTACCGCAATCCAAATAATCAGAAGGTAGCAAACCAGGGTACAAGAAAATAGAAAACTTAACCTTTACTAAATTGTTCCTTAAAAGGAAGCAAGAGATCCTTACTTCAATAAAAAGTTATCTAAAAAAGTGCCATACACCACACATCCCCCTTAAGGTGGTGTCACACATAGCGACGCAGCAGCGATCACGACCAGCGATCTGACCTTATCAGGATCGCTGCTGCGTCGTTACATGGTCGCTGGTGAGCTGTCAAACAGGCAGATCTCACCAGCGACCAGTGACCAGCCCCCAGCGACGCGTGGAAGCGTAACTAAGGTAAATATCGGGTAACCAAGGAAAGCACTTCTCTTGGTTACCCGATATTTACCTTAGTTACTAGCGTCCACCGCTCTCACGCTGCCAGTGCCGGCTCCCTGTTCCCTGCACTCCTAGCCACAGTACACATCGGGTTAATTACCCGATGTGTACTTCAGCTACGTGTGCAGGGAGCCGGCACTGGCAGCGTGAGAGCGGCGGACGCTAGTAACTAAGGTAAATATCGGGTAACCAAGGAAAGGGCTTCTTGGTTACCCGATGTTTACCGTGGTTACAGCTTACCGCAGGCAGCCAGACGCCGGCTCCCTGCTTGCTTCAGTTCGTCGCTCTCTCACTGTCACACACAGCGATGTGTGCTTCACAGCGGGAGAGCAACGTCCAAAAAATGAAGCCGGACATTCAGCAACGACCGGCGACCTCACAGCAGGGTCCAGGCCGTTGCTGGATGTCACACACAGTGAGAGCGACGGGACGTCGCTGCTACGTCACAGAAAATGGTGACTTAGCAGCGACGTCGTTGTCGTCGCTATTTGTGACACCACCTTTAGCATGTATCACGCGTTTCCTACATCTGTATTTTTCAGTGTTTTGGAAGGCCCGCTGCTGCCGTCTGCATGTCCTGTCCAGTCCTTGTGGATAAGGACTGGTCTCTGATGTAAACTCCCCTGAAGAATACAGATGTAGGAAACGCGTTGGAAGAACAGGGACTTAAGGATTTCATCTTTAAAAGGGGACCATATGTTCAGTCCATTTAAGGACCATTGGGTCGCTCAGGATGATATGAGAATCCTTTATAAGTGAAGGTGGATGGATCACATCATGATGGGTGAGACCATTCCATTTTATTTCTATTGAGACAGTGATTTCTGGACCTTGTGGTACTTCTAGTCCAAATCCTGTCGGTGGCTGTCCTTGTCTGTGCAGATTGCACTGGTCAGCACACTATATATGTTATCTTTCAGGAAGTCCTTTTCTGGCCATTTGAGCCCCTGATACATGCTAAGGGGGATGTGTGGTGTATGGCACTTTTTTAGATAACTTTTTATTGAAGTAAGGATCTCTTGCTTCCTTTTAAGGAATATTTATTAAAGGTTAAGTTTTATATTTTCTTGTACCCGGTTTGCTACCTTTTCATATCTATGTGACCTATAAGACACCTCGTTGTATAAGGTCTGCTGAAGATATTTTTAGAAAATCTTTAGGCTATGTGCATACACAGCATTTATTTGACACTGTTTCGGTGCGTGTTTGGCTGCGTTTTGCATCACTGCGTTTTGCTGCGTTTTTCCAATGAATTGCATGGTGAAAAATGCAGTAAAACGAAAGGAAAGAATTGATGTGTGCCGCCCCCGTGCCAGCAGCTGGGCTGCTCGAATAAGGATCCGCAGTGTGGCTCGAGGGATTCTACCGGACCCGGGGGTCGCGCGGACACTTGAAGTAAAAGGGGACGTATTTGTACGGGATTTGCCGTAAACTGTTTGTGACGCCACCCACGGTGTGTGGTGAAGTGTGTCACCAGTGCTACTGTTGTGGGACTCCCAGGGACGATGGGATGGCAGCTGGATGTGGGTAGGGATGGATGCCCCGGGACCCAATGTCTCTATGCCGGGGATGATGACTGCAGGGGCCGGCGTGCCCGGTCGGACCGGGGGATGTTTGGTTACTCACGGTTGAATAAATCACACAAGTCCAGTGGTAAACCAAGGTGCTGGTGGCTGGCCACTGTGGTCGGGTGTATCTGGTCCCACAGCCGGGCTGATGATCCGTATCACTTTCCACTGCACTCAGTGTGTGGTGTGTTGGACTTTCCAGTGTGAAACACGGGAGTTCGCTCCCGGTCCTTTCTGTTGGGAGCCTTGTCCGCTGACCCTTGGGACCTACCGGGCCCTGGCGGATGCCCTATCCCTCTCGGTGGGTGGTTGCCTGCTGTTGGGACAGGACCTATAATCTTGCCCTAAATTGGTTAATTAGCTAGGCCGTTGGTTCCGGTCCTGGCTTCAGGGTCCAAGTACCCCCTCTGTGCACGGTTTCCGGGTCGGTTCTCCGGTGTCGGTACCGGCGGGCTCCAACCCTGTCCACCTCGGATCTCCGGCAGCCGTCTTCCCGTCTCCTGCTAGATACGGACCACCGTCTGCCACCTAGCCAGTACGCCCGGGGCTCCAACCCCGACACCTTTCCTTTCTGACTCCGCACTTCACTGGAGCTACACTGCTCCCCTTGAACTTCACCTCCTCTCCTCCTTTCAACTCAACTCTCTGACTTCGATTCAACTATTTTTCCCGCCCCGGGTTCTCCAGACCCCTAGGTGGGCGTTTCTCATCCGCCTGGTCCGGCCCACTGGTGTGTCTGTCCTACATTAAGGGGGTGTGGCTAGGGTTTCAGGTCGGCTGTATGTAACCCTGTGTGGGAAGGTGTTGTGCGGGGGGGCCTTACTGTGTGATTACCTGGTTTTGCCAGGGCGTCACACATGTCCATTTTTTTTTTCAGATCAAAAACGCAGCTAAAAAAAAAAAATGTTCTGTGCGGACAGCAAAAATGAAAACTTATAGGCTTTGCTGGGGAAGCAAAGTCATGCAATTTTGAGTCTAAAAATGCACAAAAACGCACCTGAAAAATGAGCAAAAACGTTGCGAAAAACACACTATGCACACATCGCCTTAGGGGACTGCTATGTGATCATCATCTCACAATTCTTGTGCTGCAGATAAACCTTTTCAATTCTTTCAGCACAAATGTTTGTCAGGTTACAAAGGCCATCTCAAATTACAAATAGCAGGATACAAGTATGTCTACACATGTTTCTCTAGTACAAACTGTCTTCCTCCTCACTTTCCCCAGCCCGGGGTCCAGCTTTTCTTGTTTTATACGCCCATTGACTCCTTTCACAGAGTGACGTTAGAGTACCTAAGAGCCACAACCTGTCCTCGGGACTTTAGAGCACTTATATTCGGAAGAAAATAGAGAAGTAAATGTGGATACTAAATATAAAAATATATTATATATCCATTCATGATTTTCCAAATAAACCCATTGTACGATACATAAGAGCATTAGGGCCAAGAGAAAACAACATTAGCAGAACTACTTTCCTACTGCATGCAAAAAAAAAAAAAAAAAGACAATAAAGGCTGTGTATTTGCACAAACAGTGGCCAGTAATACAATTTGAGCAGAAACTGTAGCTTTCAAATTTGATAACTGCTTAAGAAAAAATTCTGGATGGCCAAAAAATAAATTACTGGGCCCGTTTAACATTTACAGAGTGTAATAATGAACATGTTTGAGCAGTTTCAACTCTGATTGCATCATATTCTTGAAGTAATATGGCTGCTGCAACCACAAGATGGATAGTAGAACATATAGTATGGTTGAAAAAAAGTCGAGTCCATCAACTTGATCCAAGGGAAAAGGGAGGGTGTCAGTGAAGGAAGGGGTATAGGTTTTAGAATTTTGATTTCCCCTATTGATCAAGATGCTCGAGCTTCTTCCCTATTCTTAAGTTTCTGCTGTAAACAACTCCGGAGGCGACTATCCCACAGCTCTTATGAAATAGAAAGTTTTTGTTACCCCTTGTAATTTAAGTTTTTGTTTTTTAATGCTAAAAATCCCACAACATTTTGCAGTAAGTTTCAGAAATCACGGCACAATATGTAAATGCAGCCAGAGGTTGCAGGGCAATAGTTAAAAGATACCAGTGAATGCCCTTTTATTCCCAATAATTGACGATTCGCCTATAAAAGTCAGCAAGGTCAACCTATACGTTTTTAATACAACATAGTAATAGAATACAAAAGATCATGACATTGAACCAAAATGTACACTTTTAAGTGAAAAATTACTTTAGGGTATACTTAGAGTAAATAAAAACAAAAAAAACAAACCTAATACAAGCTACTGGAAATGGCAGCAGTTTACATTGATGCTTTTTACTAATGATATCACCAGAGGCGTAGCATGAAGCTTGGTGGCCCCAATAGAAAATCTCTTACAGTTCCTCCAACTATCACAGATCTCTAGTAATATTGGTGTTCTCATATGGACCAAAGGAATCTTTTGTGCCTCCCCAAGATCCATGACCTAGGTTCAACTGTAACCACTGTACCCAAAATAGCACGGTGGCTGTAGCCAAGAAGGATTTGTAGAACAGGTTCCATTTAGATAAGGGACATTTTGGAGATATATTTTTCAAAAACCTAGCATTTCTCTACCAGACATTATCCCCAATCTGCAGCACTCGCACTGCAAAAATAGTATCATTAAAAAGTTCTAATTTCTACAAAAGCAACCACTCTAAACACTGAAGAGAGCATGAAAATATCTGTACACAACAGTGCCCCCAATTATATCAGCATCTTTATACATAATAACAGCACTAGAGCACAGAGGGAATGAAGTATTAATCAATGGCTTAATGAGAGAGCACAGTGTGCTGGTGAAGGTACAATCACTGTACTCTGGAATACATACTGAGGAATGCAGATGATGCTACGTGGTGGAAGAAAGCTACTGTGGTGAGATAGAATGTTACTTGTCTTATTTATGGCCAACCAAACACAATAAGACTAGGAGTGTTCATGCAAAAAAAAACAAAAAAGAAAAAAAATACTCCTAAAATCAATATTTATTAAAGGTAAAATATTAAAAATGCTCAAAAATACAGAGCATAATAACTCTTATATTATCAAAAGTAGTTAACTGGTCACGTGGAGTAAGTGGGAGGACAAGAAGGGTACAAAACCAGCTAGTGAGGGAAGGGGCACTAGTTATCTCAGCGTTAATAGGTGAGCCCTAGGTAGCATGGCTCCAGATCTTTTAATTGAAAATATGAGTAGCCTATTGTCCTTAGGGATATATCGGGGATGGTCTCTCCCTCCCTTATAGCTACCTACCAGCGGAGGTGCACCTTAAAGTATTGGGTACCCCCCGCTCCTCGTCGGCTGTCCCTTTGACCCGCAGGTCGCAAGAAGACCCACCACCAAGAGTGGAAGTGCAAAATAGTCAATAGGTCATTATCAGAATTGGTTACCTAGAAAGGTTGATAACCGTAATACAGCTTATCCTTAGATAAGGAAAGAAAAAAACAAGATGAACTACTATGTAGTATATTTTTGCATCAAATTTGGGAATCCATACACAGTTCTTTCGTATGCTCCTCATGCAATAATAGCCAATTATCACTGTACATATAAATATACATGCACAGTTGACTTGGGTACCGACGAGGAGCGGGGGGTACCCAATACTTTAAGGTGCACCTCCGCTGGTAGGTAGCTATAAGGGAGGGAGAGACCATCCCCAATATATCCCTAAGGACAATAGGCTACTCATATTTTCAATTAAAAGATCTGGAGCCATGCTACCTAGGGCTCACCTATTAACGCTGAGATAACTAGTGCCCCTTCCCTCACTAGCTGGTTTTGTACCCTTCTTGTCCTCCCACTCACTCCACGTGACCAGTTAACTACTTTTGATAATATAAGAGTTATTATGCTCTGTATTTTTGAGCATTTTTAATATTTTACCTTTAATAAATATTGATTTTAGGAGTATTTTTTTCTTTTTTGGTTTTCTTGTTATTTATGGGCAGGGTGGGGACACTGGGCAACTGCCCAGGGCCCCCACCCACTTAGGCTATGTGCGCACTAGGCATTTTTTTCACGCTGCGTTTTTTGTGCGTTTTTATCTGCAAAAAACGCACAAAAACGCAAAAAAAAGCACCAGTTGTAAAAACGCAACGCGTTTTTGGCTGCATTGTTGTGCACTACATTTAATGAGTGATAAACGCAGAAATAATTGACATGCTGCGTTTTTGTGGTCACCACAAAAACGCAGCTACAAAAAAATGCTGTGTGCGGACAGCACTTCTGAAAACCCATAGACATTGCTGGGGAACCAATGTTACAGCGTTTTCAGCACAAAAACGCGGTAAAAACGCAACTAAAACGTCTAGTGCGCACAGGGCTTAAGACTTTTAAGACTTTTGGTGACATTACGCTCATATGATCATTATGTCCTTAACACTGCGGGAGTCCAGGCTAGCACAATATGAGGCCAGCAAGACCCTGGAGATGCCGCTCCCTTCTTATATTCAAATGTATTTGCATCTTTCAGACGCAAATAGATTTGAACAGTGCGGTGTCAGACTGGGGCAGGGGCGTGCAGCGACATGATGAGGTAGGCATGCTGCTGACATCATCTCACGGCCACTGGGGCTGCAAAGGTGGAGAGTACACGGCGGGCTCCAGAAGCACTCATGAAGGAACCGAAGAGGAGATGTGCAATAATTTTAGATGAGGGGACAGTGGTAGGGGTGGATTGGCGTTACTTTTCAATTGACATTTAAGGCAATTGGGAACTTTATAGGGCAACGAGGGATATTTGAAGCAAATTGGGCCATTATTGGGCAATTAGGGGGAATTGTAAAAGGGAAAAAGTCTAACACGGAGAAAGGAGGGAAACTTTATGCAGAGATGTAGTATGAGGAGAAGTTATAGACAGGGGAAGTTTGGGGGGACATTATGGAAAGGGAAACTTTGGGGGGCTTTTTTGGAGATGGACAGTTTGGGGAGCTTTTTTGAAGAAGGGCAGTGTGTGGGGGATATTATGAAGAGGGACAGCATGTGGCTGGACATTATGGAGAGGCACAATGTATGGGAGGATAATATGGAGAGGGGCAGTGTATGTGGGGGAAATTATAGAGAGGAGCAGTGTGTGGCGAGACATGGAGAGTACCGTGTGGGGGGAGATTATGGACAGAGGCAGTGTGTGGGAGGATATTACAGGAGGGGCAGTGTGTGGGGGGAGATAATTGAGAGGGGCAGTGAGGGGTTGGACATTATAAAGAGGGGCAATGTGTTGGGGACATTATGAAAAGTGGCAATGTGTGTGGGACATTATGGAGAGAGGCACTGTGTGATGGGATAACATGGTGTGATATAGTATGTGGGGGCTATTATGCAGAGGGGCAGTGTGTGTGGGGATATTATGGAGAGTGGCAGTATGTGTGGGGAGATTATGGAGAGGGGCAGTGTATATGTGGGGATATTCTAGAGAGAGGCTGTGTGGGGGGAGAGGGGCACTGTGATGGGATAGTATGGAGAGAGATAGTATGTGGAGGGCTATTATTGAGATTGATAGTGTGTGGGGGGATATTATGGAAAGTTGGAGTGAGTGGGGAATAGCATGAAGAAGGGCGGTGCGTGTGGGGGGGCATATTATGGAGAGGGGCAGTGCGTGTGGGGGGGGCATATTATGGAGAGGGGCAGTGCGTGTGGGGGGGCATATTATGGAGAGGGGCAGTGCGTGTGGGGGGGCATATTATGGAGAGGGGCAGTGCGTGTGGGGGGGGGGCATATTATGGAGAGGGGCAGTGCGTGTGGGGGGGGGGCATATTATGGAGAGGGGCAGTGCGTGTGGGGGGGGCATATTATGGAGAGGGGCAGTGCGTGTGGGGGGGGGCATATTATGGAGAGGGGCAGTGTGTGTGGGGGGGCATATTATGGAGAGGGGCAGTGCGTGTGGGGGGGGGCATATTATGGAGAGGGGCAGTGCGTGTGGGGGGGCATATTATGGAGAGGGGCAGTGCGTGTGGGGGGGCATATTATGGAGAGGGGCAGTGCGTGTGGGGGGGGGGCATATTATGGAGAGGGGCAGTGCGTGTGGGGGGGCATATTATGGAGAGGGGCAGTGCGTGTGGGGGGGCATATTATGGAGAGGGGCAGTGCGTGTGGGGGGGGGGGCATATTATGGAGAGGGGCAGTGCGTGGGGGGGGGGGCATATTATGGAGAGGGGCAGTGCGTGTGGGGGGGCATATTATGGAGAGGGGCAGTGCGTGTGGGGGGGGGCATATTATGGAGAGGGGCAGTGCGTGTGTGGGGGGGCATATTATGGAGAGGGGCAGTGCGTGTGGGGGGGCATATTATGGAGAGGGGCAGTGCGTGTGGGGGGGGGGGCATATTATGGAGAGGGGCAGTGCGTGTGGGGGGGCATATTATGGAGAGGGGCAGTGCGTGTGGGGGGCATATTATGGAGAGGGGCAGTGCGTGTGGGGGGGCATATTATGGAGAGGGGCAGTGCGTGTGGGGGGGCATATTATGGAGAGGGGCAGTGCGTGTGGGGGGGCATATTATGGAGAGGGGCAGTGCGTGTGGGGGGGCATATTATGGAGAGGGGCAGTGCATGTGGGGGGGCATATTATGGAGAGGGGCAGTGCATGTGGGGGGGCATATTATGGAGAGGGGCAGTGCGTGTGGGGGGGCATATTATGGAGAGGGGCAGTGCGTGTGGGGGGGCATATTATGGAGAGGGGCAGTGCGTGTGGGGGGCATATTATGGCGAGGGGCATTTTGTGCGGGGGGCATATTATGGAGAGGGGCAGTATGTGCGGGGGGCATATTATGGAGAGGGGCAGTATGTGCAGGGGGCATATTATGGAGAGGGGCAGTATGTGCGGGGGGCATATTATGGAGAGGGGCAGTATGTGCGGGGGGCATATTATGGAGAGGGGCAGTATGTGCGGGGGGCATATTATGGCGAGGGGCAGTGTGTGGGGGGATATTTTGTGCAGGAGTAACATGAGGGGGAATTATTTATTCACGGGTGGAGCATGAGAGATATTTATATATCTGGGGCAGTATAATGATACTTTCATTTTTAAAATGCACAGTGTCAGGATGTGCTGCTGAAGACAGAGAAGAGGGAAATCTGGAAAGAAAAACTGTCCTAGTAAAATCTCATCATGGAGTCTGCAGTACATGTAAACAGAAGGGATAGGAATACAGTACTCTAATCTGAGATGAAGTCACCTATAAGGTACCTGGATGTAAATGTTCATTTGTGATACTGACTGCATCTCATCAGTGCATTGGTTCCTGTATGGTCCGCAGTCTGATGATGACTGGTAACAACAGCTCCCAGTGTCTCCTTACCAATCATAAAGACATAATGTGAGTTGTAGGTTCAGGCTGACCTGACATGAGAACTCATCACTTTACTAAGCTTGGTGCAGTATATATGTACTGACAGTGGTTTGGGCACCACACTAATGTACCGATGGTGTGTGTGTGTCTATATACATACTGTGTATAGATATACTGTATGTATGTGCTATGGTTTGATTGTATGCATGTATGTTCTGTGTGCATAAGTACATTTGTGCTGGGGGTGGACAGGACTTGTAAGTTTCCTTAAGCTGGGTTCACACATAGCGACAACGCCAATGACGTCGCTGTTACGTCATCATTTTCTGTGACGCAACAGCGACCTAGTAAGTCGCTGTTATGATCGCTGCTTAGCTGTCAAACACAGCAGAGATCATAACGACACGCGTCGCTGTGGAAGCCATGCTGCACTTGGTAACTAAGGTAAATATCGGGTAACCATTACCCAATATTTACCTTGGTTACCAGTGCACACGCTTAGCGCTGGCTCCCTGATCTCCTAGCCAGGGTACACATTGCGTTAATTACCCGATGTGTACTCCGGCTCCGGCTACGTGTGCAGGGAGCCAGCGCTCAGCATGTGCGCTCTCACGCTGCCAGTGCCGGCTCCCTGCTCACGTAGCTGGAGTACACATCGGGTAATCTGGAGTACACATCGGGTAATTAACCCGATGTGTACTCTGGCTAGGGGAGCAGGGAGCCGGCACTGGCAGCGTGAGAGTGCGGTGCTAGTAACTAATGTAAATATCGGGTAACCAAGGAAAGGGCTTCTTGGTTACCCGATGTTTACCGTGGTTACAGCTTACCGCAGGCTGCCAGACGCCGGCTCCTGCTCCCTGCTCGCTTCAGTTCGTCGCTCTCTCACTGTCACACACAGCGATGTGTGCTTCACAGCGGGAGAGCAACGTCCAAAAAATGAAGCAGGACATTCAGCAACGAGCGGCGACCTCACAGCAGGGGCCAGCTCGTTGCTGGATGTCACACACAGCACAGCGACGGGACGTCGCTGCTACGTCACAGAAAATGGTGACGTAGCAGCGACGTCGTTGTCGCAGTCGCTGTGTGAGACACCACCTTTATTCATTAAGTGGAGTGCGTCTTTTAATGTATTGTGTGTACAGTATATTATATTACTCCATTAGCTTCATTTATTAAGACTGGCATGCACAACGCCAGTCTTAATGAATCAGGATCATTGTTCTCAGCAGCACATCACCCAGTGTAAACAGGAGTTGTGCGTCAAATAACATGACCTATGGGGTACACAATGATTTATTAGTGATCATTCTATCGCAATCATTCTTTGTCCAAATGTGTGAAAAGGCCTGTACACAACAGCCAGATGACATTACTATAATTGATCGTGCTCGTTTAAAGGTCTGAAATCGGCTCCTGTAAATGCAACTTAAGGCTATGTGCGCACTAGAGCTTTTTACCCGCGGATTTACCGTGGAAATTTCTTGAGAAATGTCTGCAATCTTTGTGCAGACATTTCCCAGCAAATCCTATGGTAAAAAAAAATAGCTGTGCGCACTGGTGCGGATTTTTCTCAAGAAATTTCCTTGAGAAGAATTTCTCGAGAAACTTTCTTGAGAGAATGAACATGTCCATTATTTCCACAGGTACCCTGCGGATTTCGGCAGTACAGCCTGCAAAAATCCGCAGGGAACCACCCACGGGAAAATCGTGGCAATTCCGCGGCTAATCCGCGGCAAATCCGCGGCAAATCCGCATGCGGATTTGGTGCGGATTTTTTCCGGAGGTCCGGAAATCTTTCACTCCCAGAAGTTTCTCGAGAAATTTTCTTGAGAAACTTCACATTTCTAGTGCGCACATAGCCTAAGTGTGTGATGGAGCAATATTTTAGCAGTTGAAGCCCCACTTTTAATTTTTGCCCAGGGCCCCACTTTGTCTACAACTGGCCACCAATATATTGTAAGAGGTTAGAAGAAGCGCGCCACATCAGTAGGTTAGAAGCCATACCACTTCTGTTCTTTGTCTGTTTTTATATGGCGATAGATGTAACATTAGAGAATGGTAAAGCACATTGTACAAAATAACTACAGTGCAGTCCATTTAATATAATGAAGAAACTCTCTGTCTAGGGACCTATAACTTGAAGGTACAAAATTAAATTTAGATAATAAGGCAAGAGGCAGGAAGATTAAATCTCCAATGCAGAGCGTATGGAGCAGGTATTAGTAATGAGCTGAAGGGCTTCGTAACCTCCCTGCCTGCTCTATTCTAGAAAAAAATAATACAACATCTACAGGGAAGAGCCAAGAAATCAGATATCATTCCTCACTGAAATCAAGTGAATGTCTGAATAATGCTTTTTGGGCATCAAGACAGAAGCTCCTAACAGAGTGCTGAACGAGAACTAGAACATGGTGGGAATCCAGGAGGTACATTTAATCGAGTCGACCATCCACGTTTATTCCCAATTATTGGCCCATGTAAGCATCCTGATGATCACCCGAAAAAAATGAACAAAACATTTATTCGCTCAGGTGACTGGATCATTTATGATGGCATAAAAATCATAGGCATAAGGCTGCTTTCACACATCCGTTTTTTTCAGTGCGGCTCAAAAACCTATGCAGCGGTTGCGACGAAAAAAACGGATCCGTTGCATATGTTTTTCCATGCGGCCCGTCCGTTTTTTGATGGATGCGGCTTGATACTAAGCATGCGCAGTGCAAAAAAACGCATCCGGCGGCCGGATGCGTTTTTTGCCGCAGGACGCCCATAGGCTTGCATTGTAAATCGCGCCGCATCCGGCGCGATGCGTTTTTTTCGCTGCACAAAAAAACGTCCCAGGCAACATTCTATCCGGCCGCCGCATGGGCTAAATATGCTGCATCCGGTAAAAACCGGACGCAACACAAGGCCATGCGGCACAATACGGCGCTAATGCAAGTCTATGCAGAAAAAACGCAAGCGCCGGAAAAAAAACCCCAAAAAACAGTTGCGTTTTTTCTGCAAAGCGCCGTATTGTGCCGCTTAGCAAAAACCGGATGTGTGAAAGTAGCCTAACATTATGCCCTGTATTAAACATCCTGTATCCACAATCATCCTGTACCCATCAGTATTCGTTGGCCTGTGTAAATAAACCATTAAAAAAAAGTGCAGATTGGCTTGTATGTAGCCTATTGAAATACTGGAAGGGTTTAATTTTGTTTAAGGCACATTAGTATTTTAGATCACTGTAATTGAAATATTGACACCTGTTCTGTTTTTTGGCAAATACTGATGAAATTCTGATTAAAAATATTGATGAGTGATGTCGCCTAATGGATTTACCATACAATTATGCCTCATTGTAGTTTCACAGTTAAAGGGAACCAACCAGCAGGATTTTTACATATAAAGTAAAGTAGGTGCTATACTGGCGCTAGGATGTGGAATGTAAGCATAGCTTATTTTCTGAGATTGGATGTTTTATTTCAGAAATATATGGAAGTAAAATTACAGCAATACACTGCTATTTGATTGACAGGTGCAACAGGAAGGGAATATGTGGGTCAAGTCTTGCTATCTATTGCTGCCCGTCTGTCTGTGCCGTTGTCTGTGACAGGGGGAGGAAGGCCAGGCAGGCAGACAGGGGCGGGAATAGATGGCAAGAACCGACCCACTTATTCCCTTCTTGTTGCACCTGTCAATCATATAAAATTACATTGCTGGAACTTTACTTGCACATATCTCTGAAATAAAACAGCCAATCACTGAACAAAAGGTATGCTTACATTCAGTAGGAACCCAGAACATATGGACATTCAATCACATGTCTAACTATGGTAATTACGTTACTTGGAGCTCCAGGTCTGTCTGGCATGCTGTTCCAGAAGGGGTATAAAAAGTTAGGATTAGGGTACACTCACACGAGCGTGAAAATCGGACGAGTGCAATGCGAGAAATTCTCGCATTGCACTCTGACCAATGTTAGGCAATGAGGTTGAGCTGTTGGTCAGCTTTTCTCGCATCCAGATTCTGGATGCGAGAAAAGCGGCAGCATGCTGCGATTGTCTGCGAGAGCCGTATCTCTCGCACCCATTCAAGTGAATGGATGCGAGAGATACATCGGACTGCACTCGGATGTTATCCCAGTGCAGTGCGATCTACGCACTGGCTGACAGTGGAGGAGATGGGAGGATTAACCCCTCCCTCTCCTCCGCAGAGCCCGCACTCAGCCTCACAGCTGTGACCCGATCGCAAGATCGGGTTACAGTCGCATGACACTCGGCTCACGCTCGCAGCAGAGCCTGAGCCGGGGGACATTAGCATCTCGCATCCGATGCCATACGCTCGTGTGAGTCCAGCCTTAGGCAAAGTAAAGTTGCGTCCAAACTGCAAGATACGGTAAAATAGGATGATTGTTCTCGTCCATCTGGGCGTTTGCTATTTTGCAGGGGAAAAGGTCAGAGATTCCCCCATATATGAAGGATGGGAATAAACACTGTTTAAACTTGATTCCAAAACACTAAGGAAACTGGAACCAATTTTTTTTTGCTTACATAAAAAACACCAACTTGTGAATGAGGCCCAATACACGTTTATTGCTATTTCTTTAGCTGTTGAGAATATCTTTTCATATCTTGTATGTTTTTTTTATGTATGTAATTACGATTTCAGTAAACTGCATTGCACTGTATTTTTTTATCTATTATGAGTGAATCAATTTATTCTTACATCTTTAAATCTATTATAAACAATCAGCGCTTATTAACATGAAGAAGTTGGCCAATCTAAAAGCCCCCTAACAGAAAATGGGCACAATAATTGCCCAGAATTGTGAAATGACCACTGCACTCTTTGCAGCAAGGCCTTATTTATGGATTCCGAACAAACTACCATATTAGGCTATGTTCACACAGGGAGTTTTTTGCTGCGTTTTTTTTAGCATGGTATGTGCCTTGGTTTTATGCAAATCCATGATAATAAAACGCTGCCTTCACAGTGCCAGCAAAGCCAGTGAGATTCCTAAAATCTCAAACACACAAAACGCCTGTGATTTTCACACTGACTGTTTTGTCATTGAAAGGATGACCATGTCAATTTTTGCTTTTGCAGTTTTTAACTGCGATTTTACCACAGTTTGTTACCCATACAAATCAGTGAGGAAGTACAAAACTGCAGTAAAACCGCAGGTCATTTCCTGGCAAAACATGAGGTTATGCTGCAGAAAAATCCTGAGCAAAAACACCCTGTATGAAGATAGCCTTAAGGCCGCTTTACATGCTGCGATCTCGCTAGCGTGTGTACCCGCCTCCATCGTTTCTGCGTCATGGGCAAATCGCTGCCCGTGGCGCACAAAATCGCGCGGACCCATCACACATACTTACCTGCCTCGTGACGTCGCTGTGACCGGCGAACCGCCTCCTTTCTAAGGGGGCGGTTCGTTCGGCGTCACAGCAACGTCACTAAGCGTCCACCCAATCAAAGTGGAGGGGCGGAGATGAGCGGAACGCAACATACCGCCCACCTCCTTCCTTCCTCATTGCAGGCGGCCGCAGGTAAGGTGAGGTTCCTCGTTCCTGCGGTGTCACACATAGCGATGTGTGCTGCCGCAGGAACGACAAACTACATCGTACCTGTAGGAGTAACAATAATTGGGAATAGGGGGCATGTCACCGATTAGCGATTTTGCACGTTTTTGCAACGAATCAAAATCGCTCATAGGTGTCACACGCAACGACATCGCTAACGCGGCCGGATGTGCGTCACAAATTCTGTGACCCCAACGACATCGCTTTAGCGATGTCGTAGCATGTAAAGCGGCCTTTAGGCCCTGTGCGCACTGGAAAACGGAATTTTCTTAAGAAAATTCCGCAGGGTCTGAAAGATTACCGCACCCGCGGTAAAAAAACGCAGCAAACCGCACCTGAAAACTGCATGCGGTTTTACCACGGTATTGCTGCGATTTTGCACATGCGGGTTGGTACATGTGCTTTAATGCATTCAATGCAATAAAGCACATTGAAAGAAAAAAAAAAAAGTAATTTCCTTCTGAGAGGGATAGATCGAGGGATAGATCGAGGGATAGATCGAGGGATAGATCGAGGGATAGATCGAGGGATAGATCGAGGGATAGATCGAGGGATAGATCGAGGGATAGATCGAGGGATAGATCGAGGGATAGATCGAGGGATAGATCGAGGGATAGATCGAGGGATAGATCGAGGGATAGATCGATAGAATCCCTGTCAGCACATGCTGCATTTCTCACGGTCGGTAGTGTGTTCACATTACTGGCCATGGGAAATGGCCTGTGGTTACCTCTGCTGTCTCGTTGCGAGGCTGCATTCAGTGCAGTGTCAGTCGCGGCTGGATGCAAGCATCGGAGGACGTGGATTATGCCGGAGCTGTGTGTTTTGGGGGGGTTAATAAAGGGGTGAACCAGGGGCTTTTTTGTGTTTTATTTAAAATAAAAGGTTTTCAGTGTGTGTGTTTTTTCACTTTACTTACGGGTTGATCATGTCAGCTGTCACATAGACGCTGCCATGATCAAGCCTGGACTTAGTGGGGCCGATCTGCTGCCATTAACTCATTATATTACCCTGATTGCCACCGCATCACGGCAATTGGAAGAGCCGGGGACACTCCGGGACTGCCGCATAATGGTGTGACAGTCCCGGGGCAGCTGCGGGCTGATATTCACGGCTGCGGGAGAGGGGGGGCATTAACCCTGCCCCTCGCCCACCCCAGCCTGAGAATACAGGGCCGCCGCTGTGTGCTTACCTCGGCTGGACGGTAAAAATACGGCGGAGCCCACGTGTTTTTTTTTCTATATGTCCGTTTGCTTTCTATGTGTATTCTATATGTCTGTGTTTCTGTGTGAGTGTGATATGTGTGTGCTTACTCTCTGCTCCGCTTCCTCTTCCTGTCATAATGACATCACTTCCCTGCAAACCGCAGGCAGCGATGTACATTACCGCAGGTAAACCGCAAAATGCCGGAGGGAATAACACAGGAAAACGCAATGAACCGCACAGAATTTGCTGCCTGCGTTATTCCCTGCGGGATTTCACGATTACATGGCAGTCAATAAAGTGAAATCCCGGAGCGACGTGCGGAAAAGAAGTGACATGCAGTTGTTTTTGCTGCGGGAATCCCGCAGCAAAACATGCAGCTGTCAAAATCCGCATAGTGCGCACAGGATTTCTTTTTCCAATAGGTTTTGCTGGTGAATCACTGCAGAGATGTTATGAACATAACATGCAGCGAAACCGCAGGAAATCTGCGGCAAAAAAAGGCAAGTGCGCACAGGGCCTAAGGTGTACAAAGCCCAAAACGGCACGCAAGGGTGTAAGGAGCCAGACCATACTTCTGCATGCCTCGAATTTCAGACAAACATAAAGATACGTGTTTTTCAACCCTGCATAAAACGTTGTGCAATCATTGGATTTCATTCTCACCTTGAAGCATACAGTCAATCTTTGTCATAGAGTGCAACATAAAGACACCATGTGGTGCGGGTTAACGCTCCATAGTAGAGCAGTGGGGTCGTGGGAAACTAAAGCGAAAACTACCTAATAAGATACCACATTTAGAAATTTCAGTCCATACAACTGTATAATAAGAACCCAATCTGCCTCATCTCTCCCTTGAAAATGGGCACGGATCTAATCTGGTTCTGCCCTCTCAGCGTTCAGTACATGCCCCATCTCTGTATGGACATGGGACGAGTTGGCCGTCCATAGCGGCCTCATCACAAGTTGTCTGCATTTATGGGCCCCTGACCAGAGATCAGTGCAGTCCCCTTTAGCATACATTGCCTCTCCTGCTCTTTGTTAGCACTTGTTTTGCTGCCTTTCTTCACTACCCAGGAGAACAAAGGTGAAAGTACAAGGTACGTCATAGAAATGCTGCCAGCGACTAGTCAGCACATTAGCAGCTCATAGACCTGTGTTACTGGTTAGTGGATTCTGTTCATTTTTTTTTTTTTTTTTTAGGTAGGATCTGCTGACGCTGATGTCTCTGAGGACTGACAAACACTTGCTCAAATGTTTGACCCCAGTATATAAATCCAAGTGGACAGGTAATACCTGCAATCGTCCTTTGTCTGTGACCCCAGTGCAGGTCTAGGCCTTCATGTGTCTCATACATGACGTGTACAGAACGACAGGCAATCTGTTACATATAATTACTGGCCCGCTGCAGAAATCCACAGAAAACATCTGCGGCATCACAATTAGATTGTATGGTGGCTGATGGGATTACTGAACATTGATAACAGTGGCCAGTGATATGCATCGCTCACATTCTCAGGTACTAGTATATGTACTCCAGAGAGAGGATTTACCATATGTACAATATGTAACCCACTCTATGAATTGTCCCAAGACCCGTGAACTTGGCTGATCCTAAAAGGACATCTGTCAGCTCTTTCTACAGGTCTTTTTTAGTAATCTCATAATGTAACATTTATGGGCCAAGTTGTCCTGTCATGATAATCTACTGCTGATTAAACAGTGATTTTATCAAAACTAGACTTAGCAGCCCAGTAAGTGACCCATCGCTGGAATCGGGATCTCTGCCCCTACATTATGCTGCTCTCAGATTAGGTCACATAAACCTGGTGACAGATTCCCCTTAACAACTCTGCATTGTGCCATTCCTACGCAATTCGTCCTACAATGACAACTAGGCATTTCTATTCCCCTTAGGCTGCTTTCACACATCCGTTTTTTGCTGAGCGGCACAATACGGCGCTTTGTAGAAAAAACGAAACCTTTTTTTTTGCTGCCGGTTGCGTTTTTCCCTCATAGACTTGCATTAGCGCCGTATTGTGCCGCATGGCCTTGCGTTGCGTCCGTTTTTTGCCGGATGCGGCATATTTAGCCCATGCAGCGGCCGGATGGAACGTTGCCTGGCACGTTTTTTTTGTGTGGCGAAAAAAACGCATTGCGCCATATCCGGCGCGATTTACAATGCAAGCCTATGGACACCGGATGCGGTTTTTTGACCTGCGCATGCTCAGTATTAAGCCGCATCAGTGAAAAAACAGACGGGCCGCATGGAAAAACGTATGCAACGGATCCATTTTTTTCACCGCATCCTTTGCATAGGTTTTTGAGCCGGATTGTGCCGCACTGCAAAAAACGGATGTGTGAAAGCAGCCTTACGAGTTAGAAGTGCCCACACACAGTCTGATACTGACCAATCAATACTTGCAATATTTTATGCCAAAACACCCTATGGACAAAGTAAGAAAGGAAAGCCCAATTGATTCATATATTTCCAGGAAGAATAACAGAGGAATGGCAAAATGCATAGTTCTAGAATGACTTTTTCATAAGAAATACAAGTATTTACAAATACATGTCAGGGGAGTTGACGGCTCAATACCCTGCAGGGATTTTTGGTAATTTTATTTCCTACATTGCTGCATTAAATTTCTCCACGTACCTACAATAAAACTTCAGACATCACACTCCCATGGGTTGGGCTTGGGTTTGGTACAAGTAGAACGATGCATCATTCCCGCCTGTCATCTTTCCTATCGTTGACACTTTTTTTTTTTTTTTCGGATGGGAAAGGTGTTGTAGGCAGATCAGCCACAAGCTGCTATAATGTATAATCATTGGTAACACGCAAGCACTGGCATAGCCAAACTCGCACTTCTGGCCAGTGGCTACTAGCCTTTTGGCTACTCACAAGATATGTTAGCCTTCCGAATAGACTGTTCGCTTAGCATTAGGGCATGGAGGTAGGTACTTTACTTAGATTAGTAATTCATCAAGAACATTCTGGTCCAGTCTCTTCAGCCAAAAGCCATAAATCTTTTATACCCTTCCATTTTATACTCCGATTTTATATGAAGCTGTACAATACTTATCTACCCTGTGACTTCTGGCAGAACATCTGAGGACCTTCACTTCATTCAATGATAAAGATGTTCTTTACAGAACCATTACTATTCCTGCTAATTTGACCTTGATCTGGCAGTAGAGGTCATAACATTCACATTAGTGACAACTCATTTCAGACCAGTAAAGCTAAACTTTCACCAGGCGATAATATTTGCAGACCCCTCAATGATTGCGTTCTATTGTTCGGTCAACTGTAGAAGAAAACCAAGAAAAATAATTAAATATGTAGTGACATGAATGTGTAGGAGGCCATCGATGTGAGATACATCTTGGCAGACCCTATCAATTTTGGTGGTCTCGACAGACAATCTAATATTTGTTGTGGGTGGGATGTAACCATTAAAGTGCTCTTAGCACCAAAAGCGGCCAGGTCTGTAAGCAAATGTTGTGACTATGGGTACCGTGACTTCTCGACAACCCCTGAGAAGCCCCCAGACTGCGCTGTGCCCCCTTATCAGAACAATGTCATGTTGTTGGGCCACCCTATAGCAATAACAGGCAGTAATATAGGGCTCCTCAGCCCAGTGCTCACAATATTGCCCGGACTTATGGAAATCAATGGGAATGTAGGGACCAAACACTTCTACATCCAAGTATTAACCCTTAGAAAATGGGAGAAACACCGTACATTGTTGCTGATGACACTATGACCCTGGACCTGACCAAGGGAATGTGCAGACATTATTAGCCGAGGATTTTTCTGCACTAAAAACACATCTCTTGGCAGAAAAAAAACGCAGCAAAAAAGATATAAAAAGAATGGATTCTAAAGTACAAAAACTGTGAAAGATTGGACAGCAAAAAAATGCATTATTGGTTAAAATACCACGGAAAACGCAGTGTGTACACGAGGGTTCAGAAATCTCATTCATTTTGCTCGTACTGAAAAAACCCGCAAATACTCAACCTGTGCCCGAGCCCCTATGGAGCCCCCGCCTGCAATCCCGGGCACAGCCGTCATCTGGGAAATAGTGCACCTAGTCTATCACTAGCATTGGGAAGAGCTGCCAGTGTCAGTACCCCGAGAGCCAGGGCACTCATCACCATATACCCTCCGGGCTAGTGATGCCACCCACCCAGGAGACAGGCAGTACCCAGGAGAAGCCGTCACATCACATGGCACCTGTCACACACATTACTAACCTGCTAAGATGGCTTTACCCGGGTGGGTGAGCTTAGCACCTCCGGCTGGTGCAGCGGCTGCCAGAGTCCTCAGCCCACTCGGGACAGCGAAAGGGGACCCTGGCAGGGCAGACAGCGGTGACACAGGGGCAGGCAGCGGGGAGACCGACCTGGAGACGGACATGGTGGATATGACAGGAGGGCAGGGAAGTGTGGCAGGGTCTGGGATTGGGGGCTCAGCCCGGGGCTCCTCTGGTTCCGGCAGCCGCCGTGTCCGGGATCCGGGGAGGGGGTGGCACTGTCGGTTCTGCCCCCCGCCCTGAGCCGCGCCCCGTCCTGCCCGCAGCACCGCCCCGGGGGAGGACCGAGAAGCCCCAGTGTACCGGCTACAAATACAAATGCTGTCACGCCGGAGCTCAGGGCTCCTGAGAGAACTTCTACGTTACCTGTCACATATAGGGTTAGGGCTCCTGACAGAACCTCTCCTTCAGCGGCTACATATGCACTCAGGACTTCTGACAGGACCGTTACTGGCCACATATGCGCTCACACCGGAGCTCAGTGCCCCTGACAGGACCTCTGTTACCGACCACATATGCGCTCACACCCTAGCTCAGTGCCCCTGACAGGACATCTCCGTTACTGGCCACATATGCGCTCACACCGGAGCTCAGTGCCCCTGACAGGACCTCTGGTACCGACCACATATGCGCTCATACCGGAGCTCAGTGCCCCTGACAGGACCTCTGTTACCGACCACATATGCGCTCATACCGGAGCTCAGTGCCCCTGACAGGACCTCTGGTACCGACCACATATGCGCTCACACCCTAGCTCAGTGCCCCTGACAGGACATCTCCGTTACTGGCCACATATGCGCTCACACCAAAGCTCAGTGACCCTGACAGGACCTCTGGTACCGACCAATTATGCGCTCACAAGGGAGGTCTAGGCTCCTGTCCGGACTTCTCCATCACTGGCCATATACGCGCTCACACCGGAGTTCAGGGCTCCAGACCGGACCTCTCAGTTACCGACCACATATGCGCTCACACCGGAGCTCAGTGCCCCTGACAGGACCTCTGATACCGACAACATATGCGCTCATACTGGAGCTCAGAGCCCCTGACAGGACCTCTGTTACCGACCACATATGCGCTCACACCGGAGCTCAGAGCCCCTGACAGAACCTCTGTTACCGACCACATATGCGCTCACACCGGAGCTCAGGGCTCCAGACCAGACCACTCCGTTACCGGCCACATGAGCTCACACCAAAGGTCTAGGCTCCTGTCCAGACTTCTCCATCACTGGCCACATACACTCTCACTCCGGAGCTCAGGGCTCCAGACTGGACCTCTCAGTTACCGGCCACATATCAACTCGTGTCGCCCAAGGCTATGGGGTACTCGGTCCCGGCCGTATATTTACGGGGATGCTGTGTCACGGGTGAATGCTGGCCGTTGCCTGGTTCCATGACCCTGGGGACGCTTTTTAATGGGGAGTATTTATAGGGGAATTTGAAGTCATTGGTGTGACGCTGCTTGCGGGTTACGGTTAAGATGGTGGAACCGCCGCTGCTGAGTTGGTTAGCCCTAGGGCTGGAGGTAATGGCAGCTGTGGTGGTAGGCCCTCTGCAGGTAGGGCGGAGCCCGGGGGAAATATGGTGGAGACTTTCGCCGAAGAAGGGAGGCCACACCGTGGGCTGTAAGTTAAGTCTTTACTCACAGTTGGGCCCTTGAACGGCTGGTTCAGGTCCCTGTAGTTCCAGTGCCAGTTTGATGACTCTATTGTTCTGTCCCTGACACCCTCAGTGTGGTTGGGTCCACATAGCTTGGAGCTGGTTTGGGGCCCGACTGTCCTTTGGCAGTCTCCTCGTCCGTACAGCGGGCAGTGTGGACCCTGTAGGGCCGGTCCGTGTTTCGAACACTTATCCACTCGTTACTGCTGATGCCCCTGGATCTGTGAGTCAGTGAGGTCCGTGAAGATCCCCTCACTGTGCAGGTATTTGCCAGGCCGCGCAAAGCTAACAGGCCATCCCTTTGGTGTCTTACTAGCCAATTACCCCTGGTGTGGCGTGAAAACTGGGATTTTGGGGTGTGCAGATGTTACTGGCACTGGTGTTCCAGGTCCCTGGGGGTAGGCCCTGCATCCTGCTGAGGATGCAGTACCTAGTAGTGCCCTGAGTGGTTCAGGGGCACTACACTCGCACAGGAGCTCAGGGCTCCTGCCAGGACTTCTCCGTCACTGGCCACATATGCGATCACACCAGAGCTCAGGGCTCATGACCAGACTTCTCCGTCACCAGCCATATACAAGCTCACACTAGAGCTCAGGGGTCCTGACAGGACCTCTCAGTTACCAGCCACATATGCGCTTGTCACGCCCCTGAAGCTTCAGTCGCCACAGAATATTGCACCTGATTTAAGGTATAATGATACACCCGGATCCTGAGGAGGTCGGTACCGGTTTCACCACTTACATACTCAAATACACAACCAGGTTGCCCTCCCCAATGGGGACTGGGCTAGGGTAGGGTCTTAAGGTTGCCTTTAAACACGGGGGGCACCACCCACAAGTGACAGGAACCCGGGGAGGAGCGGCCACTTAGGGGGAGTTAGGAGCCAACACAACAGTTTAAGGGAGTTCTCCAGCAGGAGAGGAGCAGATGTGTCTCACTGGTGCTCCAGTGGGGCAGAGGAGTTCACGCGGTTGCTGCAGGGAGAATGTCACTGCTCCCTTGGAACCGGCGCCACGTAGGGTGCAGGACCCTAGCGAAGTTCATTCTCCAGGTTGGTTTTCCAGAATCTGCTGGGACAGGGAGGTTCAAGCTTCCCTGGCCACAAAGAGCCCGAAAGCGCAGTGTCAAGATAGGACCTGGGGCTTTGCATAGCACCAGGCCCCAGTGTGGAGCCGCGACACCTGCTAATTTGGGAGAAGAGTACTACTCGAGACGAACTGGGGTCCCCAAGTAGCTTTAAGCCACGGGGATCCAACACACACGGCGTTAGGAGGAATGAACTCACCGAGCACCACACCGGACTGACTTCTGAAAGGATCCTGGTTCGACAGAGCCCATCACACCAGGTGACCGGTATCACCCAGGCGTACGGCACTAAAGACTGAGTAAAATCACCTGGAACCGCAGCAACTAGTTTGGACTCTTTGTTACAGACACTGCCGCCCCACGCCTCGGCACCAAACGTGGTCACTACTCTCATCATCCTCCCTAGGGCCCGCTCCACCTGTGAGGAGCGATACCATCTCTGGCTGCTACTATCATCTGCCCCGGAGGACACAGACATCAGCGACAGCTAATTCCCTGGCCGCATACCACAGGTGGCATCACGACATTCATCCTACTACTACCCCCATCATCTTCCTTTCTTATTGGTGTACACCTCAGGGCCACAAAGTCGGGCAGGAACCGCGACATCCCAGATCATCACACTATCCCAGTAACGAGTAATGCAGGTACAAGATCCCCCGTGCCTGACGACCCCTGCCCCCTGGGTGCTACACGCTCACACCAGAGCTCAGGGGCCATGACTGGACGTCTGTGTCACCGGCCACATACGCTCTCACACAGGAGCTCAGGGCTCCTGATAGGAACTCTCAGTTACCGGCCACATATGCGTTCACACTGGGGCTCAGGACTCCTGTCCGGACTTCTCCGTCACCAGCCACATATGCGCTCATACCTGAGCTCAGGGCTCCTGACCAGACTTTGTCACCGGCCATATACGCGCTCACACATGAGCTCAGGGCTCATGACTGGACTTCTCCTTCACCAGCTACATATGCACTCACACAGGAGCTCAGGGCTCCTTACAGGACCGCTCTGTCACTGACCACATATGCGCTCACACCGGAGTTCAGGGCTCCTTACAGGACCTCTCAGTCACCGGCAACATATGCGCTCACACTGGAGCTCAGGGCTCCTGTCAGGACCTCTCGCTGCTCGGATCCGGACGGTCCGTGACTTGAGGGGTTCCGGATCCGGGGGCACCATCGACCAGTTTTAAATGAAAAGAAAAAGTAAAGTCCGACTATGCCACTCGCGGTTTGCGGCCAGGGATGGTAGGGCAGCCGCTGTGGGTTCCCACTGGGGATGATGGATGGGGGCAGCGTGGATGGTGGAGCCCTCCGCGAGCAGGGCATTTCCCCAGGGGTAGGTGAAGGGTTAACGTGGAGGTGCATGGCAATAAGTCAGTCCAGACAGGGAGTGCAATTTGATTGTCTTTACCTACTGGATTCGTGCCCTGGGGACGTGCTGGATCCCAGGTGTACCCGTGTACTTTATAGCTGTACCAACCAACCTGGTGCCACTCTACCACCGATGCACTCTGGTGTATTTGTCAGTCCTCCCTGGCGTGGAGCACTTGGAGGTCTTTCTGGTGTCTGGGTTGGCAGCTTGGACTATTTAAGGGAATTTCTCCCAGTCCCCTCTTTGCTGCTGATGCCTCGGGTGTTAGTGGTGACAGATGAGTCCTGGAAACCCACCCGCATGGCAGAGTTAACAGATGGCTTGAATTCCTGGTCTGTTCTGGGATCTGCACCCCGTGCGTGCAAAGTACTGTGAGCCCTCGATGTCCACCCCGCAGGATCCCTCTGTCCTTGGAACTTGCTCTCTCGCTCTCCAGCTACTTTTCTCCTCTGAGTGGCTGATCTTTCTACTCAGGTCTTTGCAGATTCTTTGCTACTTTCAATGTTTCTCAAGAGTCTGTTGTCTGTCTTGACACCTTTCCTTTTACTACCGCTTACTTCTCACTCCTCTCTACAACCTTCTCCTTTCTCTCTCCTCAACCAATTCCTAACTAACTAACTCCTGCTGTCTACCCACACTTCCCAGGTCACTCTCTCCTCCCCCAGGTCTGGTCTCTCCCTTCCCAGTTGGCTGCCTGTTAGCTCACAGTGCCCAGCATTGTCACCTGGTTCTAAGGGGGGCATCTCCCACCCTGGTTGTGAGTGTATATGTCCTGGTGTGCTAGTGTGTGTGTGATGACTGGCACAGTCATGTAGGACCCGAGCTGGTACCTTGTTGTTACCTTGTTTTTGGAACACCTGGTTACCGCAGGGGCGTCACAGAAGCAGTAGGTTGTGAGAACTTGAATGTGCCGTTTGAAGGACAAGGCAGAGTCGAAGGTTACTCCCAGGCAGTGAACTTCTGGTACTTTGGGAGAGGGAGATATTATTTTTTTTTTTTAATTAAATGTTTTTATTAAAGTTTTGCAAGTTACAACCAAATAATTGGAGGCTACCCAGCCTCTACTCCCCTCCCAGCCCTCCCCAACAAACATTAAACAGTCTTGTAGAAAGGAGAGATAATGTCAAATCTGCAGCTCCACACATTCCTAGACACAAGTTCTTAAGTACCATTATTACATTTATCAATCCAATTAGACTTTTGTTTTTGAGTTTTTGCTTTGTTTGGCATTGTACACATTTAAATGTCATTTTTGATGAAGAATCTAACCTGTTCCCATGCTACTCTCTTCTCCCCAAACCTCCGTCATCATTATAGATAAGTTCTGCAGAAATTTCTCGCCCTTTTCCCTTTGTTATCAATTTAGAGTAAGCCCAATCTAAACCTAATCAGTTCCCTCGAAGCCAACCCTGACCCGTCTATCCATCGTGCCCATATTTTTTCTAATTTCATTACGCCATTTCTTTTCCGATATATACTTTTCTCCACATTTATCACCCAATTAACTTTTTTGACATATTCAGATATTGTAGGACTGTGGTCCGAGATCCAGTGTTGAGCGATTAGTTTCCTGGCAATATATAATAGTCTAGATACGGCCACTTTGCCCTCCTCCTCCAAAGGTAAATCCTCCACGTATCCCAGAATATACAGTTAGGTCCAGAAATATTTGGACAGTGACACAAGTTTTGTTATTTTAGCTGTTTACAAAAACATGTTCAGAAATACAATTATATATATAATATGGGCTGAAAGTGCACACTCCCAGCTGCAATATGAGAGTTTTCACATCCAAATCGGAGAAAGGGTTTAGGAATCATAGCTCTGTAATGCATAGCCTCCTCTTTTTCAAGGGACCAAAAGTAATTGGACAAGGGACACTAAGGGCTGCAATTAACTCTGAAGGCGTCTCCCTCGTTAACCTATAATCAATGAAGTAGTTAAAAGGTCTGGGGTTGATTACAGGTGTGTGGTTTTGCAAGCAGAACATCCGGAGGCTGAAAAAAAAAAGAAAAAATCCATCAGAGAGATAGCAGACATGCTTGGAGTAGCAATATCAACAGTCGGGTACATTCTGAGAAAAAAGGAATTGACTGGTGAGCTTGGGAACTCAAAAAGGCCTTGGCGTCCACGGATGACAACAGTGGTGGATGATCGCCGCATACTTTCTTTGGTGAAGAAGAACCCGTTCACAACATCAACTGAAGTCCAGAACACTCTCAGTGAAGTAGGTGTATCTGTCTCTAAGTCAACAGTAAAGAGAAGACTCCATGAAAGTAAAAACAAAGGGTTCACATCTAGATGCAAACCATTCATCAATTCCAAAAATAGACAGGCCAGAGTTAAATTTGCTGAAAAACACCTCATGAAGCCAGCTCAGTTCTGGAAAAGTATTCTATGGACAGATGAGACCAAGATCAACCTGTACCAGAATGATGGGAAGAAAAAAGTTTGGAGAAGAAAGGGAATGGCACATGATCCAAGGCACACCACATCCTCTGTAAAACATGGTGGAGGCAACGTGATGGCATGGGCATGCATGGCTTTCAATGGCACTGGGTCACTTGTGTTTATTGATGACATAACAGCAGACAAGAGTAGCCGGATGAATTCTGAAGTGTACCGGGATATACTTTCAGCCCAGATTCAGCCAAATGCCGCAAAGTTGATCGAACGGCGCTTCATAGTACAGATGGACAATGACCCCAAGCATACAGCCAAAGCTACCCAGGAGTTCATGAGTGCAAAAAAGTGGAACATTCTGCAATGGCCAAGTCAATCACCAGATCTTAACCCAATTGAGCATGCATTTCACTTGCTCAAATCCAGACTTAAGACGGAAAGACCCACAAACAAGCAAGACTTGAAGGCTGCGGCTGTAAAGGCCTGGCAAAGCATTAAGAAGAAGGAAACCCAGCGTTTGCTGATGTCCATGGGTTCCAGACTTAAGGCAGTGATTGCCTCCAAAGGATTCGCAACAAAATATTGAAAATAAAAAATTTTTTTTGGGGTTTGGTTTATTTGTCCAATTACTTTTGACCTCCTAAAATGTGGAGTGTTTGTAAAGAAATGTGTACAATTCCTACAATTTCTATCAGATATTTTTGTTCAAACCTTCAAATTAAACGTTACAATCTGCACTTGAATTCGGTTGTAGAGGTTTCATTTCAAATCCAATGTAGTGGCATGCAGAGCCCAACTCGCGAAAATTGTGTCACTGTCCAAATATTTCTGGACTTAACTGTATACAAAGGGAGTTAAGCTCGTCTCTATCGTGTATACTTTATCGATTATTTCTGTCACCTCTCTCCAGTAATGTTCAATATCAGGACACGACCACATCATATGTAATAGATCTGCGGAACATATTTTGCATCGCGGGCAGAAGGGGTCAGTTCTAACTCCAATATCAAACAGGAATCTAGGAGTGCGATATACTTGGTGAATAACGTACAGGTGTGACAGTCTGTATGCCTCCCCCAATGATAGACTAGGAATTCTTTCTAAAATTTCTACCCATTGGTTGTCCTCAATAGGTCCTATAGCTCGTTACCATTTTTCTTTTGCGTTTACTGGACAATTCCAGTGCACCAGATATAATAGATCCCAATATAAACGAGATATCACTCCCGCTGAGCCTCTAGAGGTTGCTATGCGTTGCATGACTTTGTTCTGCTCCAATGCTCTACCCGTAATAGAGGTTTCTGCCTGATAGGCATGTCTCAGTTGCAAGTACTTATAAAACTCCGAATTCTGGATCCCAAACACCGCTTGCAACTGAGGGAAGCCTCTGAGTTGGCCCTCCTCCATATGTGTGAATCTATTTATCCTTCTCAAAGCCCAGCTCCCAAACCCCTCTAAGGCTATGTGTCCACGTTGCTTTTTACCTGCTTTTTTGCTGCTTTTTCAACTGCAGCGTTTAATGCCAAAATGGATGTGTTCTGCTTTTCAAGCAAAGTCTATGGGAATTTGGGTTTCTTGTGCCCACTATGCAGTTCAAACTGCAGCCTTTTTCTGGCAGAAATTTGGTCAAAAACTCTGCTTTGCAGTTCAAAACGCAAATGGCAAAAACAATTGCATGTCAATTGTTTTTGCCTTTTGGGTTTTGCACTGCAAAGCTGAGTTTTTGTCCAAATTTCTGCCAGAAAAAGGCTGCAGTTTGAACTGCATAGTGGGCACAAGAAACCCAAATTCCCATAGACTTTGCTTGAAAAGCAGAACACATCTATTTTGCCATTAAACGCTGCAGTTCAAAAAGCAGCAAAAAAGCAGGTAAAAAGCAACGTGGACACATAGCCTTAATGATGCAAGTTAGGTAACCATGGAGTTCTCCATATAGAGGTATATTGTTTGATTCCCTGAATGTCTTGTAGTTTTTTAGTTTTATCCCAAAGTTTTTGGATTAGTAGTAGGGTTGGGCAACTATTAGCAGCAGCTCCAAAGCCTCCTGCCTCTAGAACCTCATATAGACTAGTGGAGTGAAACTATTGTTGTCGAATCGTATACTGTGCCCCCCCCCTCCAGGGTCCTCCCATCCCCGAATGTGCTGAAGCTGAGCCGCCAGATAGTAAACCCATGGATTGGGTACCGCCAGACCTCCACTACTTTTATCCCTCTGCAGGGTCTCGAGCCTAATGCGCGGCAGCTGTCCGCCCCAGATCAATTCCCGGAATAATGCATTTACCTTATGGAAAAATCTTTGTGGGATCCATTGTGGAGAGGTGTAGCTTGTATAGTAGTTGGGGCATCCAGATCATTTTGATCAGGTTAGTGTGGCCAAATGCTGAGAAGGGCAGGCGAGACCAGACTTCCTTCTTATCCTTAAATTTCGACAGAATAGGGGTTAGGTTGAGACTCTCATAATCCTCAACACGAGTGGTAACCATTTTCCCCAAATATTTAAACTGGGCAACAACCTGTAGGCCCGAGTCTACGTAATTAGGTGAGTTTGTGGTTCCATCCACCGAAAGTAATACAGACTTTTCCCAGTTGATTAATAGACCTGAGTACTTCCCAAATTCTTGTATAACCCCCATTGCCCTTGGCAGTGATGATGTTGCATTGGCCAGAAAAAGGTGTGTCATCTGCGTACAACGCTATTTTTACCTCCTGACCACCCCTCCTGAACCCTGTTATGTCTGGATTGGATCTAACCATTGCCGCCATAGGCTCAACGGCCAGAGCAAATAGTAAGGGGAATAGCGGGCATCCCTGGCGGGTGCCCCTACCTAGGTGGAAAGGAGAAGTAAGGCATCCATTAACTTTGATCCTAGCAGTAGGGTTATTATATAGAAGTCTTACCCAGGAAATAAAATCCCTCCCCAGTCCAAATCGGTCAAGTACTACCCAGAGAAACTCGTACTCAATAGAGTCGAAAGCCTTAGCGGCGTCTAGGGAGCAAATTACTCTATCCCCTGAGTTATCAGCTGGCAATTGTAGGTTGAGGTGTAACCGTCGTATATTCACTGCCGTTGATCTGAAAGGCATGAACCCAGACTGGTCCGAATGGATTAGTGAAAGTATAACCTTATTAAGTCTGGAAGCTAGTACTTTAGCTATTATTTTTTTTTTTTTTTTTTAAACTTTGAATTTTTATTGAGATTTTCAATTTACGTTTTTCATACATAAAATAAAACATAAAATTCACAATTCTTATCGAACCTAGACAAACAATGACAGGACAGGTGAGGAGGGCTAGGAGGGGAGAGGAGAAATAGGAGGGAAGAGGGAAGGGTTTCAAGAGTCCATGCTCCTTCCATAGGACCCATAGGCCTCAGTCTCACAGATCCTCCTGTCCCGCAAAGTAGTCCCATGGTGCCCACACGGCCTGGAAGCGGTCAACTGTGTCATGCAATAGTGCCATGAGATGTTCCATGCGTCTAACGTCCAGTAATCTATACTTGAGGCTCTGGAGTGAGGGTGTCCCTGGCTGCCTCCAATTCTTTGCAATTAAGCATCTGGCCGCCGTAAGGATGTGGGACAAAAGCTTAGTGGCCGTTTTTCCCAATCCCCCATTCCCAAGACCCAGAACATAGATCAGGGGATCAAGATCAACCTCTATATATAGTACTTTATGGATCAACCCTCTAACCCGCTCCCAGAAGGGGACTATCCCTGGACAGGACCAGAATATGTGCAGAATGGTGCCCCTGCCTCCCCCGCATCTCCAGCAACAAGCCGGTATGGAGGGGTCTATGCCATGAAGGAAATCTGGAGTGTGGTACCAAAATAGCAAAATTTTATAGATATTTTCCTTATATAGTGTGCATATTGACGTCTTGGCGGCGTTTCCCCAGATTGCTGCCCATTCCTGAGGAAGTATCCGCCTTCCCAATAGAGACTCCCATTTCCGCATGTATGGAAAAGACCCCTCGGGCCCCTCCCGTGAATCAGAAAGCAAAATGTAAATTTCCGAAATCAGCCCCTTAGTATCAGTGCCCCTTCTGCAAATTTTCTCAAAATCTGTGGGAATCGAGGCCCCTGCCCTGCCAAACAAGGAGCCAGCCAAGTCTCTGATCTGCAAATATTGGAAAAACTCTCGATTAGAGAGAGAGAATTTATCTCTAAGGTACTCAAAGGAATGGATCTGCATTGTACTTCCATCTATAATGTCTGCAAATCTGAATAGACCTGCCTTGAGCCAGGGGTGCACCATGTCCGACTCCAGACTGCTTGGGAGCAAGGGTTGGTATATGAAGGACACCAGAGGGGAGCAGGGGGATGCCAAAGGAAATCTTCTAATGCAAAATGCCCAGAGGTCCCTAGTGAACTGCATCGGTCCAAGAAGAGGGGGGGGCGAATCACACCGGGCCGGGGGCCACAGGAGCGCGTTTGGATGTATAGGCGCCAGCCAAAGTTTTTCAATCTCAGTCCACCTGTTGTATGCCCAAAGGGACACCCAACAGGGGATCCTCCTAAGATGGGCCGCCCAATAGTATTTTAGGATGTCCGGGACAGAAAGCCCCCCCCTGTTTCTCCGAGCCATCAACACCTCCCTGGCCACCCTATGACGTTTGTTACACCAAATAAATCTAAGGATAGCCGCCTGAAGGGACTTCAGCTCCTTTATTGGTACCTTAACTGGGAGGGTTTCAAAGAAATATAATAATTTTGGGAGCAAGCTCATTTTAACCGCCGCAATGCGCCCCATCCACGAAAGAGGGAGGGGCAACCACTTGCTCAAAAGAGTTCTCAGCTCTCGGAAAAGGGGGGGGAAGTTAAGGTTATAGAGGGAATCATAAGTAGATGTGAGGTTAACCCCCAGGTACTTGACCGCATCTGTCTTCCAACGAAACTTAAAATTCAAACGCAGGTAATCCAGGGCCACCGGGTCGAGATTCAAGGGCATTGCCTCCGTTTTGCTAGAGTTGATCTTATACCCCGAAAGGCTCCCGTACCTACCCAAGGTGCACATTAAAATTGGAAGGGACACATGGATGTTAGTAAGTGTAATGAGCACATCGTCGGCAAAAAGTGAGATTTTAAACGGTTTATTCCTGACCAGGAGCCCCAAGATGTCTGGGTTGCTCCTGACCGAGGCCGCGAGGGGCTCTATGCATAGTGCAAAAAGGAGGGGGGACAGGGGGCACCCCTGCCTGGTGCCATTGGAGATGAGAAAAGGCTTAGAGATGTGGAGGGGGAGTTTGATAGAGGCCGTAGGAGCGCTATACAGGGACTTCAAGGCCCGCATAAAGCCACCCGAGATCCCAAAGACCTCCAGTGTCTTGAAGAGAAAAGGCCACGCAAGGCGGTCAAAAGCCTTCTCTGCATCTAGACTCAACACCAACGCCTGTTGCTTCGTCCGATTTGCCACATCCACCAGGTCTATGACCTTCCTGGTGTTGTCCCCCCCCTGACGGCAAGGGACAAAACCCACCTGGTCTTTATACACGAGTTGGGACAACCATCGATTAAGCCTGGCCGCCAAGAGCTTGGTGAACATCTTCAAATCGGAGTTCAAAAGGGCTATTGGTCTATAATTAGCACAGTCCAATGGGTCCCTGGGTGGCTTGGGCAGGAGGATTAAATGGGAGTGTAGCATGGATGGAGGGATAGGGTCACCCTGAAGGAAAGAGTTAAACAAGGCGGCCATGTGTGGGAGGAGCTCCGCCGCAAACACCTTGTAATAAAAATAAGTAAAGCCGTCCGGGCCCGGTGACTTCCCGCCAGGCAGGGCTTCCAGAACTTGCTCCAGTTCCTCTGTAGTAATCTCTTCATTCAAAGCCGCGGCTGCTCCGCAAGGCAGTGAAGGGAGCTCAAGGGCCGAAAAATAGTCCCCAAGTGCCCCAGCCCCGCGCGAAGCCATGCCCGGGGGAACCGGAAGGTTATAAAGCTTGTTGTAGTAATTGAAAAAAATGTCAGCTATTGAAGCGGGGTGATAGTGGATAGTGCCCTTTTCGTCGCGCAGAGCCTGAGGGCATGAGGATGTAGCGCGCTCCTTAAGCTGCCTGGCGAGTAAGGTATGAGCGTTATTACTCCTTTCATAGTATCTTTGTTTGGAAAAGGTTAGCAATTTTTCTGCTCTGCCAATTGCCAAGTCTCTCAACTTTTCCCTAAGGCTGATGACTCTCCTAAGAATAGTCAGTGATGGGGCAGCCGCCAGTCTCCCCTCCTGTAGCTTAAGATGGGCCGTTATAGAGTCCCGCTGGCTTGTGGCATTCTTTTTAGCCCTGGCGCCCTCTCTAATGCATAGTCCCCTCATCACTGCCTTGTGAGCTTCCCAGAGTGTTGCCGGCGACGTGACCGTGCCCGTGTTCAACTGAAAGAATTCGACCAGTTGCTTATTTAAAAAGGCCCTAGTGTCGGGATTTTTGATCAGAGATTCATTAAGGCGCCAATGCTGAGGCTTAGGTCGAGGACCATCTTTCTTGAAGTCCATTATGAGTGGGGAATGGTCTGACCACGTAATGGATCCCATTTCCACCCTCTCAAGACGCCCCAGCAGCTGTGAGTCAATGAAAAAATAGTCTATTCTGGTGTGCGTCTGATGCGGATGCGAGTAGAAGGAAAAGGCCTTCTCTCCCGGGTGGTCCACCCTCCAAGCGTCGTATAAAGCCCCTGATCTAATGAGCCTACGAAAGTCCCGGGACAAATTTTTCAAAGCACCCGATGGAGGGTGTCCACCCACAGAGAGTCTGTCGGCCACCTCCGAAAAAGGGATGTTAAAGTCTCCCCCAACACCGTAGAGGCCGGTGCCAGTCCGCCTATCAGATCGAGTATTTTCTTAAGAAAGCGTATCTGCCCTTCATTAGGTGCATAAATGTTGGCCAGTATGTGCGGGGATCCCCCCAGTTGGCCCTCCAGAATCACATATCTACCCTCTGGATCGCAGTGAGAACCCGTAATTTGTAGAGGACAACTGGAGGATATTAAAATAGCAACTCCCCCCCTCTTGGAGCCCGAGTAAGCCGAGTAATGGATGGGAAAGCGGTGGGACGCAAATTTGAAAGTGTTTGATTCCACAAAATGTGTTTCTTGGATAAAGGCTATGTCTGCACCTGATGTTTTCAGTTCCTGTAGCAGCAATTTCCTCTTACGGGGTGAATTCAGACCTTTTACGTTAAGAGAGATAATGCGGGTCATATCTAAAACTTAGAAGTAAGAAAAAGCTAATGGCACACCTATACCGTCGGGGGCATGACTTCCCCTGTGAAGCCGGCCAGAGGAGATGGTCCATACGACAAAGGGCCGCAGCTCCCAGGGACTCTAGAAGGGGTGGTACCTGAAAGGACACATAAGGAAAAAACATCGGGGAGGGGGGAAGACAAGGACAAACATAGAAATGAACATGAATTAAGAACATTAACCAAAATGCATAAACCTTAGGCATAGATTCCCGGGGGGTCAACCCGGAAGGGAGAGACCTAGAGGGAGGTTCCCCAACCCGTCTGAGCTAAGAGAGCCACCCACCTCACTCCCCAGTAGCCCTCCCACGGGGGTCAGTCCAGTGGGCATGGGCCCGTGCCAAAAGGAAACAAGGGAAAAAAAAACAAAACAAAAAACCTCAACCACTAACTCCAAGTAAGGGGACCGGGCTCCCGCCAACCCCCCTACCACCCACGGCATCATTGTGGCTACAGCCCCCCCCCTTATGCAGCTCAACAGACCCAGAGGGCCGCAGATGACACAATGGACAGTCAGAGGCTTGCTGTAGAGAGAGTCACAGTATCACAAAGCATGCTCAGCCACTGGAACTCAGAGGGTATAAGAAATAGGCACCAACCAGGTTAAGAAGTGTCCTCAATGGTGAGCCGGGGAGGGGGGCGACCCGCGGCCCCTACCTCCTCTCCCCCCCAAAGCCCCACGCCCTCCACCCCTCACCTTGGACCACACGGGAGGGGGCGGCCCTTCCAACCTTTGCAAGTCCCAATCTGGGATACAGACCGCTGGAATGTCCAGTGCTTCACAGAACAGAGTGGTATCTGCTGGAGTGCGAAGGGTCGCCGATTTACCCCCTCTGCGCGCTGTTAGTGCAAACGGGTAATCCCAGCGGTATGGAACCTGGTGCTCCTTCAGGCTCGTGAGGAGGGGTTTGAGGTGCCGCCTTTTCTGGAGTGTGATGCGAGAAAGATCCGGGAAAAGCTGGATTTCCTTGCCATTGAACACAGGTGCCGTGCGCCTCATTCTAGCCTTAGCCATGATCAGTTCTTTGGTGGAGAAGTCGTGAATGCAACAAATGATGTCCCGGGGTTGGGTGGATAAATTCTTCGGCTGTAAAGCCCTGTGTGCCCTGTCCAGCTTGATGATGTTAGAAGGGGGAGCGTCCAACACTTCATTAAAGATGGATTGTAGTATGGAGTTTGTGTCCTCGGGCCCATCTGACTCTGGGACCCCCCTCACACGGACATTGCAACGGCGTCCTCTGTTGTCGAGATCCTCTATGTGAGACTGCATATCCTCCATTATTTTTTGTTGCGATGTTGCCAGTTTGTGTAATTCTGATACATGGGATCTGGTGATGTCATGCTCTTCCTCCAGGGATTCAATTCTGCTAGACAATTGCTGCAAATCTCTCCTCACTTCAGCTATTTCTGACCTGCAAGTTGCTTTAACCTCACGTATGAGGCATTGAAAGTCCTCTTTAGAAGGAAGTTTACTTATGAAATCATGCATGTCCTTATAGAAGGTGTCTGGCCCTTTAAGGTGAGCACCTGCAGTAATAGACGCTGGAGTTTTAGTCTGGTGCTGGGGAAGCTGGGGAGGTTGATCTCCACACCGAGGCCCAGAGGGGGGAAGCAGGCTGCTCTGTTCCCTGATATTACCAGCTGTGGCTGCAGTCCCTTCTTCTCCTGGCAGTGGGGAGGGCTGCCCCCCGACCTCCACCTTATCTCCCACCGCCACTATGTGCTCCTGGGCCTGCTGCTGCTGTGCCTGAGGATCCGATGCAGTGCAGGGCTGCTGAGCCAAGGCATCCCCTGTTGGATCTGCTGCAAGGACTCCTCCACTTTCCCCTGTGTCCCCGCTCACCCACTCCTCCTTCTCTTGCTGCTTAGCAGGCCGGGCCAGTGCCTCCATTTCCCCTCCATGCTCCTGGAAAGATGGCGTCCGGGCCTCCCCTGGACCCTGTTCCAGGCCCAAGAAAGTATCCAGCGCCGTGGTGTGCAGCGGGGGGGCCACCGATGCCTGCTGCGATGGTTTAATCCTCCGTGGTCCCATCCTGAGAGCCGGTGAGTAGGTTTGTGCTTATGATAAGTGCTGATTTAGCTGAGGGTCAACAGGAGCTCCTCTTCCCCACGTCCACTCAGCTCAGCATCCTGGACACGCCCCCCTTTAGCTATTATTTTGATATCTGTAGGTAACAGAGATAGGTCTATAAGAGTCAGGGATGAGGGGGTCCTTGCCAGGTTTAGGTATGACAACTATCACTGCTTCTCGCATCGATTGGGGCAAGGAGCCATTTTTGGCTGCTTGCTGGGGGAGCAGGATGTCTCCAAACTTTTTGTAAATCGCTGTGGGGATTACATCTGAACACGGTGACTTATATTATTGGGCATGGAGGACACTGCTAAATACAACTCTTCCAGTGTGAGTGGACTGTTTATATATGGAGATAAGGTATGCACACCAGTGACTATGCAAGGGGAATACATGTAATAGCAGAAACTGCTGTGTGAATACTGACATGAAAAATTCAATAGCTATATGTAAGAATGAAATGTGAAAAATGAAACCTGCATTACTGCCATGAATATATGAAAAAAGAGAAATTTGGCTACAGAATTGATCAATGCAATAGAGCCCCAACACTACGCCAAAGTATTTCTCTACGTTGGGGTCCCTAGCTTGTGTGTGTCCTCTCATGCAGTTAAAAAACTTACCGTGTATGGGAAGCTGAGACCCAGGCTATATATACGTATCATGTGGATTGGCAATAGGTGTGAGTGGGGTGGGTTCTCAAACGAAAAACTACTAACAAATAAGGAATAACGTTTGGAACTCCATTCTATGTCTGAACTGGGTGCAAAAACCTAAAAAAACATCACTATATGGAGATAAGGTATGCACACCAGTGACTATGCAAGGGGAATACACTTTGGCGTAGTGTTGGGGCTCTATTGCATTGATCAATTCAGTAGCTAAATTTCTCTTTTTTCATATATTCATGGCAGTAATGCAGGTTCCATTTTTCACATTTCATTCTTACATAGAGCTATTGAATTTTTCATGTCAGTCTTCACACAGCAGTTTCTGTTATTACATGTATTCCCCTTGCATAGTCACTGGTGTGCATACCTTATCTCCATATAGTGATTTTTTTTAGGTTTTTGCACCCAGTTCCGACATAGAATGGAGTTCCAAACGTTATTCCTTATTTTTGAGTGGACTGTTTAGGTATACTCTGTCCTCATCTGAAAGTGAGGGCAAGGGGATGTCTTTCAGGTAAGAAGCTATCTGTTACCTATCATATTGCAGTTTAGTACTGTAAAGTTGTTCATAGAACTCAGAGAAGGTAGCCAAAATTTGGTCAGGTTGATTGACTATGGTCCCGGTTTTGTCCCTTAGCGCCCCCACAAATATGTTTCTCCTTTGTACTTTAGCAATCAGCGCTAATAAATGACCCGCTTTTTCGCCCTCTTCAAAGAATCTCTGTTGTGTAAAAAGTCTTTTATTAGTGGCCCGTTCCTTAATGTGAGAATCATATGCTTCTTGTGCCTCCCTCCATTCCAGTAAGTCCCGTGTATTCCCTGACAGTATGTATTTCTGTTCTGTCGTCTGGACCCGTTCTTTAAGAAAAATTTAAAATTGTGCCGACTTAATTTTAGATCTACTGACCCCCTGTATCAGTGACCCCCTCAGACAGGCCTTCATGGCATCCCAAACAGTGTTAAGCGACATATCCCCGTACAGTTGTCCTGAAAATAGTATTCAAGGGCTAGTTCAACCGGGCCCACATCTATAATCTGTAGCCAAAAAGGATTGAAGGACCAGAAGCTACGGGTACGATGAAGCCCGGGTAAAATATTAAGTCGTGTCAACAATGGGGAATGGTCTGATAAACCTTTAGGAAGGTATTCTGTGTTTTCCACCATTGGCAGTATACCCTCCGAGCCCAAGATCAGGTCTATTCTGGATAGAGTGTTGTGTGTTTTGGAATAGCACGAGAATCGCTTACGGTAATTCCAGGGTTTTTGATTCGCCACAGATCTGAAAGTGCCAGTTCAGCCACCGTGTCCCCAAATTTGGAGTTAGGATAGTGTTCTAAGTGAGTACCCGCATTGTGTTTGTCCCAATATGGGTAAATGATATTGTTGAAATCCCCCGTGCACACCACCTGTACATTGGGGGTCTTGCTAATCATTTCTGCAATTTTGTTCATAACAGTATTATTATATGGAGGTGGTATATAAACTTGTTATCAGAAGGAGCTTCTTGTTAAATATTTTACAGTGCACGCAAATGAATCTACCTTCCTGATCTACTGTGGATGAAATGATCTCAAATGGGATTGCTCTGTGGACTAAGATACTGACACCTCTGGAATGAGCTGTGTAGGTTGAGTGGAAACAATGGCCCACCCAGGGGCGATTCATGTATGCTATTTTGTCGCCCTCCAAACGTGTCTCCTGTAGGTAGATGATTGCTGGAAAGTGGGATTTGACCTGTTCCATTACTGCTACCCTTTTTGTGGTGTCCCCCAAGCCACGGACATTCCAAGAAAGAATGTTAATCCTACCCGTCATCCTGGTGGTATGCGTATGTAGTGCAAGCAGTCACACCCGGCAAAGAGTTCCAACCCTCCTCCACCTTCCTGAACCACATGAGAACCATTAGCAGACATAAATATAAAAGCATCATTAAAGCTGCAGAAACATTCCACCACCCCCCTCATCTAACAGTTGTCCCACAACATAAACGTTGAAACTGAGGCACCAGTCCATCCTGAAGCCGAAAAAAGAGAGACAAAATTCCCGCTTCCCAAAATGGTTTAAGGCAAGAAAAAAAAAAAAAAAAATCTGAGAACAATGAAAAATGCAGGGAAGTGAGAAAAACAAAAACCGTCTCTGGAAGTGAAAAAGGGAAAGAAAGGAAACCCAAACTCCTCTTCCAGGGAGTTCTGCTGGAACCAATCAATGGGTATCATAGTAATTTTATCCACTGGGCCAATCCTATGTAATCGCAGCAGACCGTCGAGTATTCATCATCCATAAAGTCCTTAAAGGGTTACATATCAATGTTGTGGATTTTGCCTGAGCCGTTGCTCATTCACATCGAGCCATCTGAGAGCATCTTTAGGATTTTCAAAAAAGAATGTCTCTGACCCGCAACACATCCGTTTTCTTTGTACGTGTGCGGTACGTATTTGCACGTAGCGGAGACCCATGTTATTCAATGGTAGATGGCGCACACACGTAAAATCACACGGAACGTGCGTCTGTGTGGTAAGTACGTGTGTGCGCTTTTCTACACGGACGACATGTCCGTTTTTTTGCCGGCAGCACGCAGGCATGGACCCGCTTTAGTCTATGGGTCCGTGCCTGCACGGACCGCACACGGAGTATGTCCGTGTTCAGCACGTATCGTCCGTGTCCGTTTTTCATCACAAAATCTGAAACACTTGTTACCAATCTATCAGGTCAATTGATGGTCATTAATTCTGGCGCCAAACATACATTTCCTGTCTCATTTGCACGCCAGACAGCAGCTGGGCACCTGTCCTCTCACTGCAGGGGAACTTTGAGCACAGAGAACAACACAGGTACTGAGCATGGCGCCCAGAATGGATACAGAGAGGCTGATTGGAGAAGTAGAGAGGCATCCAGAGCTGTGGGACACACGTGTTGATGGCTACCATGACAGGTTAATGGTGGAACGAGCATGGATGTCTGTGGCATAGCTAGTCTACCCTAGGAATGGATGGTCTCAATGTACCCCTGGAAAGAAAAATAGATATGGTGAGCACAGATATTTGCATTGCTTCTGTCTTTACCTACATGTGCTCATTCTGTAGGCAGATTATATCCATATTTGTATAGTTTGTTTGGCATGTATTAATGGGCCTGACTCATTTTGAGCTACACTGGAGACTCACAAACAGGATAGTGTAGTTTTTTGGCCTTTTGAACTATTCATTGCAGTTTTCTAGTAATGTCAGCATGTGTATATGTGGCCTGCAAAGCATTTTATGCATGTACAAAAGGCATTTCAGGGTGGTCAACCAACAATTAAACATGTTAGAAATATATTTTTTTTTTTCAATTTTGTGCTTTTTCTATTGTAAATGTGCTGTGAAATGTCTATACATTTTGAGTTGTATTTACATGTTTGGTTTATTATGCATGTCCCTTGGTGTCACCATGTCTGGAATGGTAACAGTAATGTGTAGTGTATAATGGAAAATCTTTGAGGAACATATGGCACTTCATGGGTTTATAGACATTTTGTTTCTCATGGCTTACTGAAGGTTTTTTTTATTTTATTTTTGTAAGTAAAAAAGGAGATAAATGATTATACAGTGGTTTAATCTTTTTACTGGAGAACTTGTTTACTTTGTCATGCTTATTGTGTTATTATGTCACTATATGAGTGTCATGGGTTGTTGTTTTCATACACATGGATGTGTGTTCCAATTTATTTAAATTGCTGCAATACAAGAATAATGTTTTATTTTTTTATTGTTCAATTTTTATATTTTGGGACCTTATTTTACAATTTTTTGTTTTTAAACAGTGGATCTTGTTAAACGGCGATGGCACTCAGCACGTGACCAGTTCAGAAGAGAATATAACCCAGTGGCAACCACAGCTGCTACAGCCAAAAAGAAAAAATATGTCCATTATGAAAGACTCAGCTTCCTCATGCCCATTATGGAAGTACCAAAGTAAGTTTAAACCATTACATCACATGGCGGGTTTTTTTGAAATGCACACATTAATTGTTGTTTTTCTTTCTTTCTTCAAAGTACATAGGATAATCTATAAGATAGTGAGGAAGCCCAGTCAGCAGTATTAACAGCGACCTCTGCTTCCGAGATGGAGCCTACCTCATATCAACCACCAACAATCCCCAACACCAGCCAGCCAGACGCAGAAGAAATGTCCTCTGATTTGGGTTTTGGAACAAGTCAATCCACTAATGTAATTCCAGGCCAGTCTACAGGGCAACAAAGTGGCCCTTCACCAGTTCTTGCAGAGAGTAGTCCACAGCAACATGCAGGCACACAGCCAAGAATAACAACTAATACCATGCGCACAGTAGCCCAATCTATCCGTGGCCGCAGACATAGGCGTTATGAAGATTTACGTTCCCTGCCAGATATCATTGATACCAAAATTATACACATGATGAATTCACTGATACCAGAGAGTGGTGGAGAGAGATTTCGCCGCTCCCTTTCTCCCTCTCTTGCATTGGTTGCACCTGATAGGCAGGACAGATTGAGGGCATCCTTAATAACACTAATATCTGCTACCCAATGTGAGCCAGAACCCATATATTGTTTTGAAGTGATAGAGCAATGGAGAGCTAATCCACGTGGTCCACACACAAAGACAACCCAACAAACTGTGGAAACCCAAACTGATGAACATTACTCTAATTTTCAACTAAATCCTGTAGTGCAACAAACACATATACAGTGTCCATCTTCTATGGGAAGTGATGTACAAATTAGGCCAACAATTGTCCCACACCAAACAGGTACATTAATTACACAAAGGCCATCTCAACAGCCATCATTTGTCCCACAAGTACCCCAACAGACACCAATGCAAACCTCTTTTAACTATCCTAGTATTGTTAGTAATGTTCATAGACTACCTCAAATGTTTCAACAACCAACATCCTACCAGGTTCCTAATAATCCACAACAACAGTACTTTCAACATCAGACTTACCCAACTAACTTCACATACACACATACTCAGCCTCTTCCAACACATCAATATGTACCACCTACACTTGGTCTTCCATCTGCTCAAACAACTGCATCATTATTTGTTCCAAGTACAACAACTGTTACTAGTGGAAACACTGATCAGTCACTCACTACAACATCTAGTGTTGTGCAGCAAACATATTCTGTAGGTGTCAGTGCAATGGAGACAACACAGGAAAGCATCACTAGCCTAGAGGATTTAGTTGAATCATAATGTGATATTGTATGTATTATTTTACATTTTGGTATGTTTTCTAGGGTATTGCTGGTCGGAAAACATTTCAAAATGTAACACATTACTTACTCTATGTGCATGGGGTCATATTTGTGTTTTCCTTTCCAAAGATTCAATAGAAATTACTCTATCACTTCAAAAACATTACCTGCCTGTTAGAATGTTGCCTTGCTCTGGACATGTTGTTTGGACCATCCATTAGAAAAACTGGGTTTAGGGAAAAAATACATGCACATAAACTACTACACTAACATTCAGACACCTTTATTATTAAAAATCTAGCCACTATGCAGTATCTGCATATGGTCTGGTCCCATACTTGTATTCCAATAGTGTCAAACAACGTATGTTTGCCTGACATTATTGCATAATAAAGTATGGTGTTTTGTATGAGCTAATGTCCCTGACAAAATTCTGTAAAAAAAAAAATAGAATACAGGGTGTTTTGCAAAAGATAACAGACATACATAGGTTCAATAAAAAATCTGGACTAATTTTTTCACATCCAATTTGCCATATTTTTATTAGTCATGTACATTCAGTAGTACTGTTACTTGCAAAACAAAAATTCCTGATTTTATAGCAATAAAGTTAAATCACAATAGCTGATTGGGACCACAAACACAACCAACCAACAAAAAACCCCACAAATTATACCTATGTATGGTCATTTTCTCTTTTGTATTACATATGTGTTTGTGATTATGTAACCAAGTGATAAAAAACTATAACAATGTCAAATTTATACATGACTATGGCGATTTAAACTAAAATAATCTTTAAACTGATTCCTCACTTGTAGACCAGAAGTGGACACATTGGTTCTAACACTACCATTCTCTACAAATGGTGCAATTAAAGCTGGCAACTCCTCAATGCCTTCGTCATTGCTTTCATGTAATCTATAGTAATTATGTAACACTACTGTAGCTTTAATGACAGCCTTGACGGTGGTTGGTTGGAGTTGGATGGTGGTTTGATAAATGCGCCATCTTGAGGCCAAAATGCCAAAGACACGTTCAACATAGCAACGTGCTCTGGCCAATTTGCTATTAAATAGGGCTTTTGATCTGTCCAGCCCCCTTCTGGGATATGGACGCATCAAATGCCTAGACAATGCAAACCCCTGATCTGCAACCATGACAAAAGGAACAATAGGGCCATTATTACCAGGCAATGGTCTTGGTGCAGGCAAACTTAAACTATCAGACATTAATCGTCTTGCTAAACGTGAGGTTCTGAAAATGCGTGCATCTGAGGCACTGCCATAGGCCCCAATATCAGCAAATAAAAAGCAGTAGTTTGTATCTACCATGGCCAAAATAACTACAGAAAAAAACTTATGATAATTAAAATATTTTGATGCAGAGTTAGGTGGTTTCTTCACTCTAATGTGCTTTCCGTCAATGGCGCCAATACAATTAGGGAAAGCTGTTTTCTCCAAAAATTCTTCTGAAATGTGCATCCATTCCTGTGTTGAAGGCAGCTGAATGACATGATGCCTAAGGGTCTCCCATAGCACAGTGCAGGTATGCAGGATAATCTTGCCAATTGTAGACCTTCCCAATAAGAATTCGAAATGTAGACTGCTGATGGATTGCCCAGTTGCAAGGTAACTGAAATAGAAAAAAAACATGACATTACTTTGACTATTCATGAAAGTTGTTTTTCAAAACAAATATGTGTGTCATCCAATGACTGGCGAGATGCTGTGTATAACTATTATTTTATTTCTTTTGTTGGAAAAACATATGTGTTGATATTTACTTTCCATATTGGAAAAATAATTACTTTTCTGTTTAATAGACAAGATTGTTTGATTTATGACTCTTGTTTCTTTAATTTTGGTAGAGATAGAATGGTAGATGTGAGCACTCAGATCATATTTTAAGATTACAATGAGGTTATGTGATCTATATAAATTTTCAGCAAACAAATACCTAAATTTAAAATTACATAATTTCTACAAAATGATGCCTGAGATTTAACATGTATTTCAAAATAACAGATAAAGCATGAGTATACATGACAACACCTACCATAAAGTCACCAACAGTCGTTCCTCAGGGGAGATGCTGAGGCGCATACAGGTGTCCTGATACTTCAAACGATGGTACACAAGGCCAAGGATGTCAAATGAATTCATGGTGAGATGGCAGTAGGCTTGGAATTTTAGTGGAAATTTCTGCATTTCGCCATAGAGAATATTAAAATGCCCATGTGTTTTCCTGAGCTTCACAAGGGGGTGAATCCACATCCTTCTCTCCAGTGGTGGCTCTTCTTCAATCATATGTCGCCTAACCCCAAATCTAGATATCAACCAGAGCAAATACATGGTTGCTTCATTGGAGAGAGACATTTTGGAGTGTGTATAGTGTGAGAATGACCTCAGAAGCCATGTTTTTAAAGGTTTTTTTAAGCAAACTAACCAAATTGGGTAGTTAATTGACCAATTTAACACACCAGGAGCACATGGGCTAACAAGGTTATTTGTGTGAAAATACAGATCCGGAAAAACGGACGGCACACGGACTGCACACATACGTATTTTATGTCAATACGGACATTCCACACGCACACACGGCTCGCATACGCCATCACACGGATGCCATACGTACCGGAGAAACGCCCCTAAAAAACGGAACACTGACCCGAAAAACGGACCGTGAGACACATACTTTTTTTGCGGAAGGGTGTTTTAGGCCTCTTGCAGTGCAGCCACCCTGAGCTTCGCTGGATACAGCATGGAGTACGAGACTTGTGCATTTCTCAGGCGTCGTTTGACATGTGTGAATTGAGCTCTTTTTGAAATTTCAACTGAATAATCAGGAAAGAAAGATATTTTGTGGCCGTCCACCGTTATGGACCCTTTGTTTCTAGCCGCTCTTAGGATCGCATCCAGGTGTCTATAATGTAGTAGTTTCACCAGGACAGGTCTTGGAAGAGCTCCCGGAGGCAGGGGGCTGGTGGACACTCTGTGGGCTCTCTCTACAGCATACTGGGGGGATAGGACCTCTGCGCCAAATACTTTTTGCAGCCTTCTCTCAAAAGAATTCTGACGGATTTGTGCCTTCCGTTTTTTCTGGAACCCCTATCAGCCACACATTGTTTCTCCTCAATCTATTTTCTAAATAATCTGTCTTGTTAAGTAGAAATGCCAGTTGCTGATCATGCCTGTGGGAGTCACGGGTAACCTGGGGCATTTTGTCCTCTAAGTCACTGATTCTCCACTCTGACGCCGTCATGCGTTCGTTCACTTTTTGGAGGCTCCGTTTCACACCTGATAACTCCTCCATGATTTGGCCGATCTGGAAGCTGAGGGATGTCATTGTGGAACCATTTTGAGCTATAGTTGCAAGCACGTCTTTCAGAGTGGGCTCAGCACCCTGCAAAGTTGGGGCAGGCTCAGGGGGACATTTATTATGCATGGATACAGGGAGCTCCAGCTTGTTTTGCAAGCCTTGCTGTAATAATAATGAGTCTGCACTATTTCCTCCTTCCTCCTCCACTGCATTGTGAGGGCTGTGCTGCCTGGAGCTCCCCAGTTTAGCTCCTTCATCCCTGTGTACCGTGGGAGCCCTGCATTCTGTGCCCCTGGCATACTCAGACAGTTTTTCAGCAACATGCATGGCTGCAGCTCTCCCTACTTTGGAGGTTTGTGTCTGTGTCCCACCACCATTTTGTGCAGTACCTTCTATTCCTGCCGCCGCCTCCTTTTGCCTCCTGCTCATCCCCCCAGCCATGTAACCTCCATCCAAGTTGTGCAGTAAGTGCAGGGTGGTCTCTGGTTGCTGCACGGATGATTTTTGTCCTCTCCACGGCCCAGTGGAAGTCAGGATAATCGGCAGTTCCAGGAGCTCTCCTCTTAGCTTCCTCTCATATCTCAGGCCAGGCCACCCCCCCCCATGAGAGGGAGATATTATTAATTGTAATAGATAGATTAGGTAGGGAGTTAGGTGAGATGAAGAAATAATGATGAGTTCAGTTTTGTCCACATTGCGCTTTAGGAAGCGTGCTGAGAATAAGGAGGATATGGCCAATTGACACTCCATGATTCTGGACAGGAAGGAGGTGATGTCTGGGCCAGAAAGGTAGATCTGAGTGCCTTATAGATGGTACTGGAAGCCACAAGACTTTATGAGTTGTCCCAGGCCAAAGTATAGATTGAGAGGAGTAAGGGATCCCAGGACAGAGCCTTCAGGTACATCAACAGTGAGTGGCAAGTGCCGTGGCCCTGGGCACATGGGGAGGGGGGTTCACACTTGCAGTCAGCAAAGACTGTGACCATTTCAGTGGCACCCTAGGCAGATTTCCATTGTCTGCAGTGCTTAGGCCAGCAGCCGCATTTTTTTTGGCTGCCAACACTAAACCCACACTTGCACGCAGCGTTCACTGCTGAATGCTGCGTGCACATGCACTGAAGGACAGCGGTCATCTGTGGGCGGAGTTAGCATGCAATGCATCCCCAACCCACAGATCAAGAGAGGAGTGGCAGACCCAGGATGCCCCAGTGCTGTATGGGCCTCCAGTAATGTGTATGCCTACCACCCTACTTCCTCCCAGGGAGGTCTATGCCCCAAACCCCTTCTGTGATGCATATACTGTAGCCCTTATGTCTCCTGTGGTGTATATGTGGCGCCTCTGAGGCTTTAGTCACCACAGAGTATTACACCCATATTTGGGTGTGATGCTAAACCCGGTTCCTTAAGAGGTCAGTCACAGTTTCACCACATTACACACTCAAATACACACTAGGTTGCCCCTGTTCCCATTGGGGACTTGGCTAGGGTCGGGTAACAAAGGGGTAACCGACAGAGAGGCATTTTGAGGATGCCCTCAACAGAGGCCCCAGTCCCACTAGCTTAGAACCTGGGAGGGGGTGGTGCAGTCAGCAGGGGGAGTCAGGAGCCAACACAACAGTTAGAGAGTTCTCCAGCAGAAGAGCAAGTGAGCAGTCGCATCTACAGGTGCTCCGGTGGAAAGGAGGAGAAGTTCACAGCGATTGCTGTGGGAAGAGGGATCTCTGCTCCTCACGGAACCAACGCCACTCAGGGCTGCAGGACCCTAGGGAAGATCATACTTCACGTTGGTTTTCCAGAATCTGCCTGGACAGAGAAGGTTTCAAGCCTCCCTGACCACAAACTGGCCCACAGCACAGTACCATATAGGATCCGGGGCCTCTCACCAACCTGGACCCCACATCGGAACAGCGGCACCTGCCCGAAATTGATCCAAGGTATCTGGCCAGACGCCAGTCCCCATTTGAGTTTGTGTTGACCAGAATCTGGCGATGGATGGTGATGGAAAAAATAGGGAGATTGGAGCAGGCGCACTATACTTACCGAATCATCCGTGCGGCTATACGCTCCCGTGGCAGCTCATTCACTTCCCGGATCACTCATTACCTTCATTGCATATTCACAGTTTTCCCTGCCCACCGGCATCTGTGGTTGGTTGCAGTCAGACGCGCCCCAACCTGTGTGACAGGGTCTGACTGCAACCAATCACAAACCTGGTCAGCGGATCTATCGTACAGTAACAATAAATAAAAAAATTGTCGTAGGGTCTCCCCATATTATGATACCCAGCACAGATAAAGCATACGGCTGCAGGCTGCAGCACCCAGCTATGTGCTTATCTTGGCTAGGTATCAAATTAGGGGGAACCGCACACTTTTTTTTAATTATGTATTTAAATAATAAAAAAACAGCATGGGGTCCCTCTTAATTTGATGCCCAGCCAAGATAAGCGCACAGCTGGGGGCTGCAGCCTGTAGCCATAGGCTTTATCTGTGTTGGGTATCATAATATGGGAGTACCCTACACCAATTTTTTTCATGACAGCACCACGAGAGAGAGAGAGAGGGGATCTGTCCTTCAAGTACAGGAAACCTACAGGTTAAAAGGGCCTCCATGATCTGCAGTTAAGATCGTGGTTTTATCGACTAAGTCTCATGATATTGTTCTTCCATCCTTTTTATGATAGTCAGAAAGATCAGGAGAAAGATCAGGAGAAAGAAGGGTGGCATTGCTTGAATGTTAGACGTTGCCTTCCACTTTCAACAAGTACTACAGGTTGGACTTATCCTTCACTGACCTCACCTTGGGAGAAGGGTTCTGCAGGCTGTAGTTTCCCCTATGCTTTTTATCCCTATCTCTGTAACTCTCTTGTGGTGCTGCTATGGGTGCTGGAAAAATACAAAATTAATTACCGGTAATGCATTTTTTCTGAACCCATGATAGCACAGAGGTTTTCATTCCTCTTCACCTGGACTTATGGTTTTATGTCATAACAATGTTCCTTTTACAGGAGGGCCTTTCATGATTTTTAACCAACGGATGCGGGGAGATGTACCCTTTTTATCCTGTAGGTGTCCTGTCCTTGAAGGGCAAATCCCCTCTCTCTCGTGGTGCTCTCATGGGTTCAGAAAAAAATGTATTACTGGTAAGTAATTTTGTATTTATTTTTACTGTACGATAGACCCACAGACCAGGTCTGTGATTGGTTGCAGTCTGACTCTGTCACACAGGGTGTATCTAACTGATAGAGAGAGACCTTACTCCACTGAAGTATTAGTCAGACAGAGTAGGCAGATGGAGGATGGGGAATTGGAAGGGAGATAGAGTAGGATATTGCACTTGCAGCTCACCTAAGGCATTTGCAGCTCATTTACGAAATTTCAACCCTAAATTTCTCAGAAATGACAAAATGGCTTTCTACAATCAAGTGAATGATGTAATCAGAATTACAGTGCCTGTACATATTGTATTGGTGATTAGACTGAGATTTAAGGTCCAGTCACACTAAGCAACTTACCAGCGATCCCAACAACGATAGGGATCGCTGGTAAGTTGCTAGGAGGTTGCTGGTGAGCTGTCACACTGCGACGCTCCAGCGATCCCACCAGCAACCTGACCTGGCAGGGATCGCTGGAGCGTAGCTACACGAGTTGCTGGTGAGCTCACCAGCAACCAGTGACCAGCCCCCAGTCTCCTAGTTACAGCACACATCAGGTTAATTAACCCGATGTGTGCTGCAGCTAAATGTGCACAGAGCAGGGAGCAGCGCACAATGCTTAGCGCTGGCTCCTTGCTCTCCTAGTTACAGCACACATCGGGTTAATTGCCTGATGTGTGCTGCAGCTAAATGTGCACAGAGCAGGGAGCAGCGCACACTGCTTAGTGCTGGCTCCTTGCTCTCCTAGTTACAGCACACATCGGGTTAATTACCTGATGTGTGCTGCAGCTACATGTGCACAGAGCAGGAGCCGGCACTGACAGTGAGAGCGGAGGAGGCTGGTATCAAAGGTAAATATCGGGTAACCAAGGACAGGGCTTCTTGGTTACCCGATGTTTACATTAGTTACCAGCCTCAGCAGAAGCTGGCTCCCTGCTCACTGCACATTAGTTGTTGCTGTCTCGCTGTCACACACAGCGATCTGTGCTTCACAGCAGGACAGCAACAACTAAAAAATGGCCCAGGACATTCAGCAACAACCAACGACCTCACAGCAGGGGCCAGGTTGTTGCTGGATGTCACACACAGCAACATCGCTAGCAACGTCACAAAAGTTGTTCGTTACCAGCGATGTTGCTAGCGATGTTGCTTAGTGTGACGGGGCCTTTAAAGTCCTCATGACAAGTTCCTTTTAAGCCCCTCTTCACTGGTGAATCTTCCCCCAGTTCATTACCATTGAATCAAGATGCTTGTTGTGGTAAATATCTATTGTTTTAAAAAGTTAAAAAACACTCAAATTACTTACTGGTAATGAGTTTTATCAGAATCCCTGACAGCACCCCACGAAAGGGTTCTGCCCTCAAGGACAGGAAACCTACAGGATAAAAATGGGCGGTTCCTCTCCCCGCATCAGTTGCATTACAGAGCATGAAAGGACCTCTGGGAAACAAGTTATTGTTAATGCAAGATTGAGCACCATAACCACTAAGGAGGATAACACCAAGTGTAACAGAGGAGAAACGAAAAAGGTGACGAACCCTCAAAAATGGGAGGGTATATCCGGGTGCTGTCATGGGTTCTGGAAAAAAAACACATTACCGGTAAGTAATTTGAGCGTTTTTCGGTCACCCATGACAGCACCCCATGAGAGAATTACAGAGAAATAATAATTCGGGTGGGAGCACCACCTGTAGTACCTGGCTCACAAAGGTGAAATCGGGGCCCAAGAGATCCAGCAGATAGTGCCGATAGAAGGTAGAGGCCGAAGACCAGGTGGCGGCCTTACATATGTTCTCGATAGAAATATCTGATTGTTCCACCCAGGATGCTGCCATGACCCTTGTGGAATGAGCCTTAAGCTCCACAGCAACCTCCCTACCGCTAGCTACATAAGTTAGGCTAATTGCGTCCCTGAGCTGCTTTTATGCTTCTCTGGGACTAACGAGTGATCCGGCAGGTCAGGTTCAGTGGAATCCATCGCTGTGGAGGGGTCCGGCTGGAGTATCCCCTCAGGGTTTCACTGCCTTTCAAAAGGCAGGAGAACTCAACAGCCCCCCTCTGAATACCTCCAGGCCACACCTCCTTATTACGGTGACGCCCACCTCCGGCGCACTCCATGGACAGAGGGGCCTCCTGAACCCCCCCCCCCACATGCGCAGTCTAAATGGAATATGGCCGCCAATACTGCCCCTCAGGCTGGCCTCAGTAAAGCCTGCCGGGGCTTACCATCCACAGGCCGCATGCGCCAAGCGGTCACCCTGCAGGCAGTGCGCCCCTGGCACGCTTAGCATCAGGACTCGTCCGATGACCCGTCCTGCGCATGCACAGTCCCGGGACACATGGCGGGTGCCACCACCAAAATAGTGGCCCCCAAAAACGCGTGCGTCGCCTGGCGCACTTTGCACCAGGACGCACCAGAAGTGACATCCTGGGCATGCGCAGCCCCGGGCCCACGCTGACTTTCCGGAGACCACCAGCATGGAGACGCCACTGCACAGCAGAGGACCCACTGGTCATGCCGCAGTGCTTCCAGCCACGCAGCCTCCTTAGCTGGGATCCACACAGCCACCTGGAGCGCGCTGACCAGGCAAGTAAAACACCTCTATGGGGAGAACCCCCGTCCTAAGTGTCCCCCGTTAAGGACAGGAAACCAACTGATGCGGGGAGAGGAACCGCCCATTTTTATCTTGTAGGTTTCCTGTCCTTGAGGGCGGATCCCTCTCGTGGGGTGCTGTCATGTGTGACAGAAAAATAGGGGCTGAGAGCAAGGCTTCTGGGTTGGTACAGATACCAGTGAGGCAATCCAATTAGCTGTTCCCATTATTGGGAAATCCGTTATTGGCGATATACAGTCCATGTGTTTTTTTCATCCAAAAAAGCTGCTGATGGTGGGCCAGTCCAGCATAAGGTCTCATTTAAACTACCATGCATCACAGTCCAAATACAGACAACGCACAAAATATGCTCACGCAGTCTAGCAATTCCTGGGGAAATAAATAAATCTTCACACAGTGCAGTTTTGGTGAGGAGCTGAATAAACCACTGGGAAATAGAAGAAAAATGTTGCTCCAGCCATGAATCCTAAAACTTCACATTTATTGGAAGAATTAAAAAGTTGAAAATAAGACAATTACATATTCTAGCTTGGTCCCAAGGTTGTCTATTTTCAACTTTTAAATTTTGCAATAAATGTGAAGTTTTAGGATTCATCCCTGGAGCAACATTTTTCTTCTATTTTTCCAATGCACAAAATAGTCGCAGTCTTCAGACTTGAACTTGACAGCTCCAGAAATGCCTATAGGCCTGTCATGTTTGTGATAGGAGTCTGACAGTCAGGTTGTACATCAAGGTCCATTTTCGCGGACCAAAGATGAGGAGATTGCTTTTGAAGCTGGGTGGATACTTCCTGGCTTCATTAGGTACACTGTGCTTGACAGGAAGTTCAAAAGACATGCATGCTCTGGTAAAAATTAAGAGACCACTGCAAAATTGTCAGTTTTTCTGCTTTTTCTCTTTATAGGTATATTTTTGAGTAAAATGTTAATTGTTCTTTTATTCTATAAACTACTGACAACATCTCCGAATTTCCAAGCAATAAATTTTGTATTTCTTTTCTGAAAATGAGAAATGGTCAAAATAACAAAAAAATGCATTGCTTTCAGACCTCCAATAATGCAAAGAAAACAAGTTCATAATCATTTAGAAACAACAATACTAATAATGTTTTAACTCAGGAAGAGTTCAGAAATCAATATTTTGTGGAATAACCATGATTTTTAATCACAGCTTTAATGTGTCTTGGCATGGTTTCTAGCAGTCTTTCACACTGCTTTTGGGTGACCCAATGCCACTCCTAGTGCAAAAATTTAAATTTGTTTGGTGGTTTGTGAATTTCCATCTTCCTTTTGATTACATTCCAGAGGTTTTCAATGGGGTTCAGGTCAGGAGATTGGGCTGGCCATGACATGGTTTTGATGTGCTGGTCGTTCACCCACACATTGATTGACCTAGCTGTGTGGCATGGTGCATTGTCCTGCTGGAAAAAACAAACAGTCCTCAGAGTTGGGGAACATTGCCTGAGCAGAAGGAAGCAACTGTTTTTTCAAGATAACCTTGTATGCGGCTTGATTCATACATCCTTTGCACAGTTGTTTTTGGCACCAAAATATGGCGGGCAAGATGGCGACAAGGCAATTTTACAGTCACTTTTTAGATTTTGACAGTTCTGTAAGGCGCACGTCACCCAGGTTAGCGGGCCCAGTTCTTATCCTGTTCATGACGCCAAGAAATTCGAAGGTGTGCCACACCCCAGCAGCAGTCGAACTGCTCGGGTCCGGGGTTGCTGTGGCTCGAGGGTCTCCGGACCCGGGGGCTTGCAGCCACTTCAAATATAAGGGGATATTTACAGGGGATGAATGTTCGTGACGCCACCTACGGGTTACAGTAAAGGAGTACCGCCGCTACCGATGGGAGTACCGGGGATGATGGTGTGGGGCAGCCAGGTGTCAGTCCCTCCGCAGGTAGGGAAAGCCCCTGGTAATAGGGATTTGGTAAACTGGTAGCTTGCTTGGCCTTGGGAAGCAGTGTGCAGGGGTCAAATTACTCAATGCGGTAGTCGTGGTGTTGGATCAGATGGAATAAGCAGACACTCACACAGATGTTAAACCAAAGTCTCCAGGCACCGCAGTCTCTACGGGGGGAGCCCGTCCAGGTCCCGATCACACCAGTGTCACTTGGTAAGTCTGGAGCCCTGCCTCCATGCACAAATTGTTTTACTGTTGTGGCCCCTTGGCTTGAAGCTTTCGGGGCCCCGCTACCTGTATGTATGGCAGCTGTGCTCTTGGTGGCTGGCACTTTGGATTTCAGTGGGTTGTGTATTTTGGAGAACCCTATCCCCAGTGTTGTGCTGATGCCTCCAATCTCTGAGCTCTTGGGGAAAGTTCATAAAGAGACTACCCTCTACAGGTTAATTATCAGGTTGCTTGAAGCTACTCCCCGATCTAGGGTCCTGTACCCCGCCATCCTCGGTACCAGTAAGGTGGCTGGGCTTTCAGGTGTCAACAGTCCTAGACTGCGTCTGTTACACTCCTGTCCAGTGTTCCTAATACCGGTTCCCGACTCCTGTGGTCCTGGACCACCGTTTGCGACCCAACCTGTCGCCTCCCTGGGAGCTCCAACTCCCACGCTCCTCTCTCTCTCTGAGGGCTAACTCTCAACTCACTCTAAACTGACTTCCTCCCTCCCACCAGTCTGCCTGACCCCTAGGTGGGTGGCCGTGCTCCAACTTGACCAACCCACTGGTGTGTCTGTCCAGCCCTGGTGTGAGGTGTGGTTGGGATTTGTAGTGCGGATGTCAGTGACCCTGTTTATGGGAACCTGGAACCATGGGAGGTAGGCCCTGCACCCTGGGTGACAGGATGCAGTTCCCTGGAACAAACAAGTTACTGGAGAGGGGGTGGGGGGGAGACAAGTTACTGGGAGCCATAATACAAGTTTTCGGGGGGCGTACATACACATTATGAATTAATCTTTATTATAGCCAGGCTATACATCTACTAATCCAGTAAATGGACTATTACTGGGCCTGGCTCCAAGGTTCTCCAAAATACACAACCCACTGAAATCTCAAGTGCCAGCCACCAAAAGCACAGCTGCCATACATACGGGTAGCAGGGCCCCGAAAGCTTCAAGCCAAGTGGCCACAACAGTAAAACAATTTGTGCATGCGGGCAGGGCTCCGGACTTACCAAGTGACACTGGTGGGAGCAGGACCTGGACGGGCTCCCCCGTAGAGACTGCGGTGCCTGGAGACTTTGGTTTACCATCTGTGTGAGAGTCTGCTTAATCCATCTGATCCAACACCACGACTACCGCAGTGAGTAATCTGACCCCTGCACCCTGCTTCCCAAGGCCAAGCAAGCTACCCGTTTACCAAATCCCTACTATCCGGGGCCTTCCCTACCTGCGGAGGGACTGACACCTGGCTGCCCGACACCATCATCCCCGGTACTCCTTTACTGCAACCCGCAGGTGGCGTCACGAACATTCATCCACTGTAAAAATCACCTTATATTTGAAGTGGCCGCAAGCCCCCGGGTCCGGAGACCTTCGAGCCACAGCAACCCTGGATCCGAGCAGTTCGGCTGCTGCTGATGCGGCACACCTTTGAATTTCTTGGCGTCACGAACAGGATAAGAACTGGGCCCGCTAAGGCTACTTTCACACATCCGGTTTGAGCCCTGCGGCTCAATCCGGCTGTGAAAACTATGCAACGGATGCGGTGAAAACACCGCATCCTTTGCATCAGTTTTTACATGCGGCCGGTCCGGTTTTTTCCGGTTGCGGCATGCTACTGAGCATGCGCAGTGGAAAATACCGCATGCGGCGACCGGATGCGGTTTTTTCCGCATCGCGCCGCATCCGGCCTCCATAGGGATGCATTGAAAAATGCGCCGCAGCGGCCGGATGCGGCGCGATGCGGTGTTTTTTGCCGGAGCAAAAAACGTTGCAGGGTACGTTCGATCCGGCCGCCGCATCGGCTAAATCTGCCGCATGCGGCAAAAACCGGACCGAACGCAAGCCCCTACGGCACAATGCGGCACTAATGTAAGTCAATGCAAAAAAAACCGCAATAGGCGTTACAAAAGCCGGTTGCGGTTTTTCTGCAGAACGCCGTATTGTGCCGCAGAGCAAAAATCCGGATGTGTGAAAGTACCCTAACCCGGGTGAGGTGCGCCTTACAGAACTGTCAAAATGTAAAAAGTGACTGTAAAATTGCCTTGCCGCCATCTTGCCCGCCATATTTTGGCGCCAAAAACAACAACTGCGCCATCATCTCCAGTAAAAGTGCACGAAGTCTTTCTTGTGAATGGAGCTTGCAGAAATCCACACACATTCTGCAGTAACAACTGGATGACATGTATAGATTGTATTTTATCAGTAGAAATTTCTGCAGCACTTGAGCATACTTAAAGCACCACTCCAGGTTTGTTTGTTTGTTTTTTTTTTAAATTTCAGCACTGGAGTTGTGCTTCAAATGTATGTCCCCTGAATTTATCCTCACCTGTCGCCGTCTTCATCCTTTTCCAGTGGTGGTTTGGTTGGTCCCCTGAGATTCTGTGACCTGCCGGCTGCTCCAGTGTTTCATGAACTGTGCCAAAGGTCACAACTCAATACATCTCTAGGAGAGCCTCGTTCTAAGGCTACTTTCACACATCAGTTTTCTGTATTCAGGCACAGTCCTTTTTTTTCCTGATCCAACGGATCCTGAAAAAAAAGTGAAAACCGTATCCACCGGATCCGTTTTTTTAACGGATCCGTTATGCCGGATCCGTTAAAAAACGGATCCGGTGGATACGGTTTGCATCCGTTTTTGCATCCTTTTCGTCCGGTTTTTGGCTGGATCCGTTTTGTTAATTACATTGGTGCATGCGCAGTTAACAAAAACGGATCCGGCGGCCGCATCCGTTTTTTACCGCATTACGCCGGATCCGGCGTCCATAGGCTTCTATTGTAAAACACGCCGTATCGCGCCGGATCCGGCGCGATGCGTTTTTTTTGCCGGACAAAAAAACGTTGCAAGCTACGTTGCCTCCGGCCGCCGCATTTATTTATTTTGCCGCATCCGGAAAAAAACGGATGCACCGCAAAGCCATCCGGTACAATCCGGTAACAATGCAAGTCTATGGGGAAAAAACGGATGCGGTACTGGATCCGTTTTACCCGTTTTTTTCCGGATTGAACCTGATGGCAAAAAACTGATGTGTGAAAGTAGCCTAACTCTCAGACTTGCATTGAGACCTGGTGTAGTAACGTCTGACTTCCGGCATATAATTGACCGAGAATGCACCAAATAAGATTCTTCAGGAAAAACACCTCTGGCATCTTCATACCAACGTTTTCTGCTTGCAAAACTCGACTGACATGCCCAGGGCTGGCTCCAGGTTTTTGTGGGCCCTGAGCGGAAGAGTCCCAGTGGGCCCCATAAACACGCAGACACACACACATACACAGATACATACATATACATATTTAAAGACAAACTCACAAAATACATATAAACAGACAAATCTATACAGTCATATACACTGACATACATAGATACACATCATACATGCCTACAGACAGACACACACAGCTCTGCTGCATACAGACACACACACTGCTCTGCATACATACATACATACATACAGAGACACACACACTGCTCTGCTGCATACATACGGACAGACACACACACTGCTGCTGTATACATACAGACACACATACTGCTCTGCTGCATACATACATACATAGACACAGCTCTGCTGCATACATATATACATAGACACAGCTCTGCTGCATACATACAGACACACACACACTGCTCTGCTGCATACATACAGACACTGCTCTGCTGCATACATACAGACACACTCCTCTGCTGCATACATACAGACACACTCCTCTGCTGCATACATACAGACACACACTGCTCTGCTGCATACATACACACACTGCTCTGCTGCATACATACAGACACACACTGCTCTGCTGCATACATACAGACACACACACTGCTCTGGCGGCTTTTCCTCTTTTGAAAAAGCTGACCGCCCATTATTCAAACTCGTATTCACTGCTTCCCCCGTCCACCGGCGCCTATGATTGGTTGCAGTCAAACCCGCCCCCACGCTGAGTTACAGCTGTCTCACTGCAACCAATCACAGCCGCCAATGGGTGGGTCTATATCGTGCAGTACAAAAAATAATTAAAAAAAAAAAACGGCGTGCGGTCCCCCCAATTTTGTTACCAGCCATGGTAAAGCCACACAGCTGAAGGCTGGTATTCTCAGGATGGGGAGCCCCACGTTATCGGGAGCCCCCCAGCCTAAAAATATCAGCCAGCAGCCGCCTGGAATTGCCGCACCCATTAGATGTGACAGTCCCGGGACTCAACCCGGCTCATCCCGAATTGCCCTGGTGCGGTGACAATCGAGGTAATAAGGAGTTAATGGCAGCAGCCCATAGCTGCCATTAAGTCCTAGGTTAACCATGGCAGGCGTCTCCCAGAGATACCTTCCATGATTAACCTGTAAGTGAAAGTAAATAAACACATACACCCGAAAAAATCCTTTATTTGGAATAAAAGACAAAAAAACCCACCCTCTTTCACCACTTTATTAAAATCCCCAAATACCTCTCCAGGTCCGGCATAATCCACACGAGGTCCCGCATCCAGCTCTGCTACATGAAGCTGACAGGAGCGGCAGTAGAACACCGCCGCTCTCGTGAGCTCCACGCAGCAACTGAAGTGAATCGCGCTGTCAGCGGGGATGTCACTGAGGTAATGCCGGTGTGTGTGCGGTGATGATGGGTGCGGTAGTGCCGGTGTGTGTGCGGTGATGAGAGCTGTAGTGTCGGGGTGTGTGCGGTAATGTCGGGGTGTGTGCGGTAATGTCGGGGTGTGTGCGGTGATGTCGGGGTGTGTGCGGTGATGTCGGGGTGTGTGCGGTGATGTCGGGAGGTGTGCGGTGATGTCGGAAGGTGTGCAGTGATGTCGGGAGGTGTGCAGTGATGTCGGGAGGTGTGCGGTAATGTGGGGTGTGTGCGGTAATGTGGGGTGTGTGCGGTAATGTGGGGTGTGTGCGGTAATGTGGGGTGTGTGCGGTAATGTGGGGTGTGTGCGGTAATGTGGGGTGTGTGCGCTGATGTCGGGAGGTGTGCGCTGATGTCGGGAGGTGTGCGCTGATGTCGGGAGGTGTGCGCTGATGTCGGGAGGTGTGCGCTGATGTCGGGAGGTGTGCGCTGATGTCGGGAGGTGTGCGGTGATTTCGGGAGGTGTGCGGTGATTTCGGGAGGTGTGCGGTGATTTCGGGAGGTGTGCGGTGATGTCGGGAGGTGTGCGGTGATGTCGGGAGGTGTGCGGTGATGATGAGGGCTCTCTCTCACGGCTAAAGAAAACTTATTTCACTGGAATCCGTGGCCTTTATCATCACACTTTTTGCAACGCAAGTATGAAACTAGCTAAGGGACGGCAGCCACAGTTTCCTGCCGAGGACTGCGGTCCCCGGAACTCGGCCCGACGGCAGCAGAACTGAAGGAGAGTGGGCCCGCCCGGGGGCAGCTGAAGTGACGAGGCCGAGTGGGCCCCCCCAGCTCTCCAGGGCCCCGCCATTTGCCCGGGTATGCCGGGTGCTGACGCCGGCCTTGGACATGCCGGTGTGTAAAAGAAGACATGTACACATGCCCGTATGAGACTGTTGAGGTCAGAGACTCAACTTTTCCAAGCACTAAGTATGGACTGAGAAACAGGTCTAAAACCGGTCTTATACTGGTGCCATTATAGCAGCTATATTCAATACTATACAGTATGTCCACCCATATCCTGTCCACTGCCATTAACCTTGAGAACGGAGGCAGCTATAGGCATAGAAGTGGTGTCTAGGTATAGTAAAGTAGCCATGCGCTATGCAATGAAACCACCTATAGCGCCACCTGGTGGAAAACAACGGAGTTAGCATTTTTATCTCGAAAAGGGAACGAGATAGAGAAAAAAAAGTGAATTAAAAAAAAAATTGTAGGGCATCAATTCAATACGAATCGACACCTTGCATACAGAAATGCTATGATATGAAACCCATGAAACACCCCCCCCCCCCAAAACATTGAATGCTGGTTACGCATATGGCGCTCATTTAACTTTGATGCTCAAAGTGGCCACCGGCAGCTGCAATGCACATTTAGACTCTGGACAGCATACTGTATCTTGCTGCACATTGTGCAATATGGTAGGTGACACGTTTGCACAAGCATCTGTGATACGTCGTCGTAGGTCCTGCAATGTTGGTGGAGGGGTCGCATACACCTGCTGTTTGATGTGACCTCACAGAAAAGTCCAATGGGGTCAGGTCAGGTGAGCGTGAAGGTCACTCCACGCAGCCACCATACCCAATGACTTGAGGGAAGGTGTGCATGAGGTATCGCTTCACGTCCGCAGTCTTGTGAGTTTTACACGATCTTATCATAGCATTTCTATATGCAAAGTGTCGATTCGTATTGAATTGATGATGCCCTACAACTTTGTAATTCACTTTATTTTTGCTATCTCGTTCCGATTGAGATAAAAATGTTAACTCTATTTTCCACCAGGTGGCGCTATAGGTGGTTTCATTGCGTAGCGCATGGCTACTTTACTATACCTTAACACCACTTTTATGCCTATAGCTGCCGCCGTTCTCACGTTAATGGTGGTGAACAGGATATGGGTGGACACACTGTATACTTGGAAAGGAAGAGCCCGGACTGCTGACCCGAAGGGGCTTAAGGGAGGGCTACATGACTAGGAGGGATGCCAGGCCATAGGGTTAATAAGGGGTTAATGGAGAAAGTCAGTTTGGGCGCGAAATTTGGGGGTGGTGCTAAGGGGCAGTTAGGATCAGGGGTCAGTGTGATTGGTCAGGGGGTGGTGGCTATAGGGGGTCGTATATAGGGCAGGTCAGAGGGGGGTGGGCCATTCCTACCTGGACGTGACTGGAATCGTTGTGGCTGGATCCCGAAGATGGAGGACTTCATGGCACAGATGAAGAGGATGGCGGAGCAGCGTGGACAGCGTTGGATGGACGAGCAGCTCCAGCGATGGTCCGGCGTCGGCGAGGAAGATGGGACCCCCCTGCCTCCGAAGCGGCAGCGAAGAACTCGGCCCCCAGAGCGCCTCAGCCCGGAGATGACGCCGAGGAGCCGGCGGCGGAGACGGAGCCCGAGTGGATGTGCGGCGGTGGATCCGGGAGCCGGGACGTCGCGAGGCCCCGGCCGGAAGTCGGGCCGCGGGCGCCAAGGCAACGGGGCGGTGAGCGACACGGCCGGCCTCCCCTCCTCTTCCGGGTCGCGGCGCACGGCAGTGACGCGCGCGTCGCGGCCGCGTGACCCGGCGCGGTCACCTGACCCGGCGCGGTCACCTGACCCGGCGCGGTCACGGGGCCCGCTGCGCTCGCGTGACCCGGCGTCCCCCTGTGCTCCGGCGGCCTCACCTGACCGAGCGCGCTCACCTGACCCGACGCGGTCACGTGGGGCGGCGCGGTCACGTGGGGCGGCGCGGTCACGTGGGGCGGCGCGATCACGTGGGGCAGCGCGGTCACGTGGGGCGGCGATGTCACCTGACCGGGCGCTGTCACCTGACCGTGCGCGGTCATGTGACCCCGCGTACTCACCCGTCCCGCCGCGTCCTCGCGATCCGGCAGGCTCGCCTGACCCGGTGCGGTCACCTGACCCGCCGCGGTCACGTGGGCCGGCGCGGTCGCGTGGGTCGGCGGGGTCGCGTGGGTTGGCGGGGTCGTATGAGCCAGCGGGGTCATGGGGGCCAGCTGGGTTGCGTGGGCCAGCGGGATCGCGGGGTGCAGATGAGGCCACAGTGGCGGCGGCGGCAAGGTCTAGGAGCAGAGCGGGGCCCATGCAGGAGCATGGGGTCCCAGTGGCGGCGGGGGAGTCCGTACGGAGACGGCCCGGATCAGCGGGGCCCGGCCTGGGATCGCAGCGGAGGGACAACGATGGGACGGCGTCGGGATCAGCTGGAGCACGCGGGGATGCCGGACGGCATGCCCCAGGCGGCGTTTATGTGGCGGAGCCAGCGTCTGGATCGTCGCGGAGGATGGATGGTGCTGCGGGCGGACGGGGCCTAAGGTCGAGTCTGCCGGACGGCGGGCTCCCTGGGCCTGGGTCCAGTGAGGACGAGGAGGCAACCCTGGAGGAGGACGTCGCGGAGGACGGCAACGGGGACCAGATCGTGGAGGTCGGCGAGGCGGCTGGAGTGCGACGCGGAGAACATGTGACGGCTGTTTCGGGATCTTCTCGGAGTCAGCCTGGTAAGACCACGGTTTCTTCTATTTCTCGTGCACCTGGTTTGGCTATGGATGGTGTGTCTGGTGATACGGATGGCGTGCAGGGCGTGAATGTGGTTGGTGGTACGGGTGGTTTACTTGGTGGCCCGAGTGGCGGGCGGGTCGTGAATGTGGTGACGGGTGACGGCAGTGTGGCATCCGAGTTATTGAGGTTGGTTAGGGGTTTGTTTGCCCCTGTGGGGGGCCCTAGCTTGGTGTGGCAGGGAGCGACGGGGCAGGAGGTTGCGACTCCTGCGGTTGGAGGGGTTGCTAGTGGCAATGCGGTTGGTGAGCCGGTGGTGGCGGCTCCCGCGGCCCCAGCTGCGGCTCCCGCTGCCGCAGCTGCGGCTGCAGTGGACATTGTTCGATTGGATGACAAGGCGAGAGGGGAAGTGTATGTTTGCTTTGATGGCCCGTTGGGGGCGCATCTGAAGCAGGAGACCAGGGAAAAAATATGGAAGGATGAATATGTTGAAATATTCTCATTGCTTCCGTTGGAAAAGTTTAATCTGGATCGGGTTAAACCGGATGAGAGCAAAAAGGACGAGGAAGAACGGCGGCGTTATCGCCTTATTCCCCGCACTTTCCAGAACTGGTTGCAGGCCTTTGTGATACTGGCCGGTGTGGTGGGGGAAAAGGCTCCGGATAACTGTACAGCGCTTTTCTGTTATCTGGATTCTATCTGTGAGGCGTATAGGACCTATGGGGGGACTGCTTGGCTAAGATATGACGACGAGCAGTTTCGCCAGAGGAAGGCGGTCAGACCCAGTTTACGGTGGGACCACAAAGAAATTAGTCTATGGATGCGGCTGATGGCTGCGCCGAAGTCGGCATCACAGTCCTTTCCAGGGGGCACCGGCGGGGGATCATTTGGCACCTCGTCGGGGCCCAAAAAGGGCGTTTGCTGGCAGTTTAATGAGAAGGAATGCCGGTTTGGGTCTTCCTGCCGATTCAAGCACGAGTGTTCGGGCTGTGGTGGCGCCCACAGTCACCTTAAGTGCTTCCGGAAGGGAAAAGGAAAGGCCGCGGAGTCTTCGTCAAAAAGGGAGGACCCCGGTGAGGGTAGATCGGATGGCGCCGTTTCTAAGTAGATACCCGGACCGGGGATCGGCGGAATTGTTGAGTGACGGTTTTAGTTTTGGTTTCAAGATACCGTCAGTGGTTAAGACGGGAGAGATTCGTTTAAAAAATTTGCAGTCGACGCGCCTACATGGTGAGGTTGTTGCGGATAAGTTACGGAAGGAGGTGGAGCTAGGACGGATGGCGGGGCCTTTTGATGCCCCTCCATTGCCGGACTTGGTTGTGTCCCCGTTGGGGTTGGTCCCAAAAAAGGAACCTAACAAGTTCCGGCTCATCCACCATTTGTCCTATCCTACTGGCCGGTCGGTGAACGATGGTATTGATCCTGAGCTGGTTTCGGTTTCGTATGTCCGTTTTGATAAGGCTGTGGAATGGTTAAGGAAGTTGGGCTGTGGTTCGCTGTTGGCGAAAACGGATATAGAAGCGGCCTTCCGCCTGTTGCCGGTGCACCCGGACAGTTTTCACCTGTTGGGGTGTTGGTGGGAGGACAAGTTTTATGTAGATTGTTGTTTGCCTATGGGCTGTTCAATTTCATGTTCTTATTTTGAGAAGTTTAGTTGTTTCTTGGAATGGGTAATTAAGGAGGAGGCGGGTCTAGATTCAGTGTTGCATTACTTGGACGACTTCTTGTGCATGGGGCCTGCGGGATCCTCGCAGTGTTCCCTTTTGCTTCGGACAGTGGAGCAGGTTGCTCGCCGGTTTGGCGTTCCGTTGGCGCCGGAGAAGACGGAGGGTCCGGTTACGGTTTTGAAATTCCTGGGTATCGAGCTGGATACGGTTGCCATGGAGTGCCGCTTGCCGGAGGACAAGCTGGTGGATTTGAGGCGTTGTGTTCAAGGGGCCATTGAGGCCAAGAAGATTCGTTTACGGGACTTGCAGTCCCTGTTGGGGAAGTTGAATTTTGCGTGTAGAATATTGCCGATGGGGAGAGTTTTTTCCCGTCGCTTGGCTCAAGCCACCACCGGTGTGTTGCACCCTTTGCATTTTGTGCGTTTGAAGGTGGAGCATAAGGCGGACCTGAGAGTGTGGTCCCGTTTTTTGCAGCTGTACAATGGACGGTCATTGTGGCTTCGTGAGGTGGTGTCAAATGAGGAGTTGGTGCTGTATACGGACGCGGCGGGATCCAGTGGATTTGGCGCATATTTTGGGGGGAGATGGTGTGTCGGCAGGTGGCCTGATTCGTGGCGGGTTTGCGGTCTGACTAGGAATTTGGCCCTGTTGGAACTTTTCCCTATTGTCGTGGCCTTAGAGGTTTGGGGACAGGATTTGAAAGACAGGAAGGTGCGTTTCATGTGTGACAACCTGGGGGTGGTTCAGTGTGTTAACAAGTTGACAGCTGATTCCCCCCCGGTAGTGGACCTCTTGCGTCACTTGGTGCTGAAATGTCTGGAGTTGAACTTGTGGGTCTGCGCTGTACATGTGCCGGGGGTGCTGAATTCTGTGGCTGATGCTTTATCTCGCTTCCAGTGGGACCGCTTTCGAATGCTGGCGCCGGACGCGGAGCAGCAGGAGACCGTATGGCCCGTCTGGTTGTGGGACCTGGTTTGCAGCCGGCCTGGAAATTGATCCGACATTCGGTGGCACCCAGTACGTGGCGCAGCTATAATTCAGCGTGGGACCGTTGGCTCGAGTTGGTTGATGAGGTGGGAGGTCATGTATCTGAAGGTGACAGAGTTTATTTAGTTTTGTTCATGTTGGGCAGGGCTAAGGAAGAAGGCCTTTCGTGGTCGGCCGTGGCGGGCAGGTTAGCGGGCATTTCCTTCTTTTTCAAGTTATTGGGCTGGAAGGACGTTACGAAGGATTTCTGGGTGCGCCAGGTGATGAAGGGTTACCGGAGGGCGGGGGCGCGCCGAGACCTTCGGCGCCCGGTATCTTTTGAGCTGCTGGGCAAGCTGTTGTCGGTGTTGCCTCGGGTGTGCTGTTCGGAGTATGAATGCCAGTTGTTCGGGACCGCTTTTGTTTTGGCCTTCTTTGGGGCGTTTAGAATTAGTGAACTGGTGAGCAGAAACACGAGGAGTCACGGAGGTTTGTTGCTGGAGGACGTGGAATGCGGTATGGATGTGGTGCGGTGTTGCTTGAGACGGTCAAAGACGGACCAGCTGGGTAGAGGTCGGATGGTGGAACTATGGGGTGTACCTGGTTTAGCGGAGTGCCCTGTCAGATGGCTGTCGGCGTTTTTAGAGGTGAGGGGAGCTCGCCCGGGGTCCCTTTTGTCCCACCAGGACGGGTCAGCCTTGTCGAGTTACCAATTTGTCTGCATCTTTCGGAGGTGCCTGCAGTGTTGCGGTCTCAACGAGGCTGAGTTCGCGTCGCACTCCTTTCGGATTGGGGCTGCGACTCAGGCGGCTCGTTGGGGTCTGGGCGCGCAGGCTCTCCGTAAGATTGGACGATGGGACTCGGCCAGGTTTCGATCTTACGTCCGGCCGAACTTGTTGTGAGCTATGGGTGGGGAGGGGGGGGGGTCGGGGGCTGTATTGGTTTGGTAATCATTACCCATTTTCTTCCTTGTGCCCCCCCCCCCCCCCTCCCCCTCTCCCCTGTTGTGTTGTCACCTTTTGTTTTGTAGGTTTCCCATTGTTGGTGTGGGTGCTCGGCCACTCATACGTGTATTGGGGGGCGTTCCGTGCGGGAATACGACCGGACGGCCGCCAGTTGGGGGTTCCCAGAGAAAAGGCTACTGTGCGATGGATCGGGGTCAGGGGCATGCTGTGGAGTGAGGTGTTGCCTACCTGGCGCCACCATTCGCAGCTGGACAGAGCACCGGACGTGGTAGTACTACACGCGGGTGGGAATGACCTGGGTCTCCGGGCTTCCAGGGACCTGATACAAGACATAAAATGTGACTGCCTGCGGCTCCTGTCTTCCCACCCGGGTCTAGTAATTGTCTGGTCGGATATGGTTGCGCGGCTGACATGGCGGCACGCCAGGTCGGTGGAGGCAGTAAACAGGGCGCGAAGTAAAGTGAATCGGGAGATTGGGCGGTTCATTTCCCGGGTTGGGGGTGTCTCTGTTCGGCACCCGGAGTTGGAAGCGGCGTCCGCCGACTTGTTGCGCCGGGACGGGGTCCATTTAAATTCGGTGGGAAATGATATTTGGGCCTTAGGGCTGATGGAGGGGCTTGAGAAGGCTTTGTTGGTGTGGGAGGACTCGCGCGCACAAGGGGTCATGCGAGCTCGCGGTGGCGGAAAGGAGGGGGGTGTCTGAAGGTGGGGGTTTGCACAGAGGAGAGGACGGAACCCAGTGCCGGAGCGGGTTACCTCTAGCGGTGCAATTGTTTGGTAAACGGGTCCTTGCTGGGTTGAGTCTCAGCGGGACGTAGTGGGGGCAACATCTGGCTTGGGCTCTCGAGTCGGTGTGTTGCGGCTGAGGGTCAGGAGACAGGCTGATGTTGCAAAGAACATTTTGGTTAACCTTCAGGTACCCCCCCCTTCCTTTTCGGGTTCTTCAATGAAGAGTTGTATTGTTACATGGCTGATGTTTATGTTATGAATAAATGGGGCTGCTGTGGCCTTTATATTCCAACGTCACACAGTGTTTGTGTTTATTTTAGATAAGAACCCTAGGGGGTAGGGTGTTGTTGGGGAAGGTCACAGGCCTTCAGTCAGACATTCCGGAGTCATGATGTTTAGTTTGGTGGGTACATCAATAGGTTCCATAAAGCCTCTCAGTGCAGTTGGGTGTAACATGTCAGTTTGGTACAGTTTGTTATTAGTTAGCTTTTATTTTGAGTCTCAAAACTGAGGAAGAAAAGGTTTTAACAACAACTGTTGGAATCTGCTACCTTGCTCCCATGAAGTAAGTTTTTCCTTTCTTCTTCACAATGGCTACCTCTATGTGGGCATATACACCCAGCTATGTGAACTTGAACATATATTGTAGGTATCCCAGAAAGTATTGTTGATCAGAATCAGTCCACACTTTTCTATAGGAGCCAACATTTACAAGAAACAGAAAAAAAAAAAATCACAGTATCATTTCTAAAAGGCATTATTACCTTAGGCTGCTTCACATGACCATGTTCTGGTCAGGATTTTCCACCAGTATTTGAAGTCAAAACCAGGAGTGGCGCCAAAATGCTGAAAAGATATAAATCTTTCCATTATAGTTATCCTTTCTGTAAATTTCTCTCCAGGTTTATTCTTTTATGTTTCTACAAAATTGGATGCAGCTAAATTCTGACCACAATACTGCCATGTTAGGGTATGTGCACACAAAATCTTTTTCAGGCAAGTTCGCTCTGCCTGAATAAACGCTAAAAAGTATGAACAATGGCATGGCAATGAAAAAGCGACTTGCTGTGTGCATGTTTTGAAAAAAAATTTTCAGCTTTTTTTTTTTTAACCTTTTCAGGTTTCCAAAGACTCAAAGCATTTAAAGAAAGTGACCTGAACATTCTTTAGGTCTCTTTCACATGTCAGTGAAAAACACACACATTTTTCACGGATGTGTTGAAGTGCGTTTGGCGCTCCGTGTGCCATGATTTTGGCACACGTGTTCTCCGTGTGCTATCTGTGATAGCACACGGAGAGCAGGAACTTTTTACTCACCTGTCCCCGGCGCTGCTGTCCATGGTGAGGTCTTCAGCGCTGCAGTCACACTTGCTTCCGGATCTAAGGTGCAGTGAAATGCTATGAGCAGGCCCTGAAGCAAGTGACAGCAGTGCTAAAGACCACATCGCTGGAGACAGTCATGTATAGAAATGGATTTTATTTCGAAGACGTGATTTCTCTGGTATGTGTCACACTGATCACACCACTGTGTCCGTAAGACATCAGAGCTGCAGGAGAAAAACGGACTTGTATCCGTGCGGAACACACAGACCCACGGTCTGTGAGAAATCACTAATGTGTGCGCAGACCCATTGATTTTAATGGGTCTGAGTATGTCCGTGATTCTGGTACATGTGAAAACGGCATCATACGTATCGAAATCACTGACATGTGAAGGGGGGCCTTACGCAGATTCTGGTTGGAAGCCACTTACTAGTTTATTCAATAAAAGTTAGACACATAAAATGCCGTTGGCCAAAGACATTATAAAAAAAGTGCCTGAAAATACACCAGAAGGGAAACTACGACAAAACACACTGGTGTGTCATCTTCTGTCTGGAAAACTTACCGGGTTCAAGAAATGTATAAGACGACGTGTGTACATACTATTTTAAGTAAAGGCCTGTTTTCTCTAAGGCTATGTGCCCACGGGAGATTAAATCTGCAGAAAATCTGTAGATTTTCCAGATAAATCCGCAGGTTTCAGCATGTAGAGACACTCCCCATGTTATCCTATGGGACATGGGGAGTGCTGTGTCCATGCTGCAGATACGTGCAGCTGCGGAACATGCTGCGGATGTCCTGCAGCCGCACGTAATTGCATGTCAATTATTTCTGCGGAAATCCCGGCCCTACACTATGGAGATCGAGGCCGGGACTTCCACAGGTAAACCACACGAATGTCCGCAGGTTTACCGCAGCTATTTCGCTGTACTACTGCAGTTAAAAATAGCTGTGAACTCCGGCGAGCAGCTGCGAGAAACCTACGGATGTACCTGCGGATATATCCGCAGGTACAAACTTCCGTGGGCACATAGCCTTACAGCATTTGCACCTTTAAAAAAAAAATAAAATTTGAACATTCACACAGACCTGAATTATTACAACAGAAAGTCGTACTCCAAAACCCCTCATAAAAGAGTCAAAAGTTTGAACGGTGATTGATGTGGTTGATTGGTGTGATTGATCTTATTACGAATGACTAGTTTACTTCATTACTTAAAGTAATTCCACTGATAATATTATAATGACTCATCTCCTCATGGACTATAATTTATTTTATAATAAAATACAGCTTGGGCACCATCCAAGTACCTTGAAAATTTTACCAAAACAATATTAGGGCTGATTTAGACGATCAGATAGCACTTGGACACACTCTGATCCTTGTTAGCCAATGGTGATGGTCACATGAATGATTTTTGTCACAGACCGAGATTATTATATTTAAAAAAATTACATCATGCACTACTTTGATCTGATTTACAGACCAGACTAGTGCATCTAAATAGGAGGCAGTTCCAGTGCTCGTCTGATATTCGGACGAGCACACAGCGCTACATTCGGAGTTGGTCACGTCTGTATTTTGCTCAAACATTTGCACGGTTGTCTGAACCCGGCCTTACAGATAGCAGTTTCTACCTTGCCTTAAGCTGGGGTCACACTAAACGACAGCGACAACGACGTCGCTGTTACGTCACCATTTTCTGTGACGTAGCAGCGACCTTGTAAGTCGCTGTTATGATCGCTGCTTAGCTGTCAAACAGCAGCCAAAGCAGCGATCATAACGACAGTGCTGCAACATGTGCAGAGAGCAGGGAGCCGCGCACACTGAGCGCTGGCTCCCTGCTCTCCTAGCTACAGTACACATCAGGTTAATTACACGATGTGTACTGCAGCTACATGTGCAGAGAGCAGGGAGCCGCGCACACTGCTTAGCGCTGGCTCCCTACTCTCCTAGCTACAGTACACATCGGCTTAATTACACGAGGTGTACTGCGCTGCAGCTACATGTGCAGAGAGCAGGAGCCAGCACTGGCACCGTGAGAGCGGCGGAGGCTGGTAACGAAGGTAAATATCGGGTAACCACCTTGGTTACCCGATGTTTACCTTGGTTACAGCTTACCGCAGATGCCGGCTCCTGCTCCCTGCTCGCTTCATTTCGTCGCTCTCTCGCTGTCACACACAGCGATCTGTGCGTCACAGCGGGAGAGCGACGACCAAAAAATGAAGCTGGCCATTCAGCAACGAGCGGCGACCTCACAGCAGGGGCCAGCTTGTTGCTGGATGTCACACACAGCGACAGCGACAGGACGTCGCTGCAACGTCACAGAAAATGGTGACGTAGCAGCGACGTCGTTGTCGCTGTGTGTGACACCACCTTTACACCCACAATTGCATTTTGCCTATTCTTTTGATTGTCATGAATAGTAACTTTATCTGCATTCCTCAGGTGCTGTTTTGTGATCTGTTTAATGCGTTATCAGAACTGATTATTGAGTACTACCATGCGCGGGTGCTCGGTACTCATAACAAGCAGTTGGACGCTCGGACAGACTCTACTCCTGTACAGAGTATAATGAAAGATCTTCCGGGAAAGTGTTTGTGTTTCCCATTGACTTCCTTATACTCTGTACACGAGTCGAGCGCGTCCAAGCATGGTAGTGCGCACTCATTGTTAATTATCAATAAGAACTTGGCATCAGCTTTTCCTTTGATTATTTTTTTGATTACTACATTTACTGAGATGTAGATGAATGAAGGATGCAATACCCAGGGGTAGGAGTATTTTGCTTTTGCTTATGAGGGTGGTACAACCAATAATTGCATAAGGATGCACATTTTTTTCTGTCAGCTCACGTTTCCCTTGCCTAATGTTATGTCTTGTGTAAGAATGATAAAACAGAGTTACTATGTGTATAAGAAGAAACTCTGGGAAGGAGGTATATTCATTTATAGCAGTTATTGACTTACGACTGCTTCCTTTTTCACATAGGGCTACTACGTGACTGTTACAAACATACATTCAATGCTACAGAACTGACCTTCTGCTTAGAATATTAGAGTTGGAATGGACCTCCTGGGTCATCTAGTCCAAGGATCCTTGATCGATGTCATCAATGTTACACCATCAGAACATAGTATTCTAGGACCGATGAGCCAGAATAACTGGAAATACCAGAAAATCTCTTACAGTAATCTAATTGTAGGTGTACCCAAATCACAACTTTCATATCTTGTATAAAATAATTTCTGCCACAAAAGCTTCTAAGGCAATGCGTAAAAATGTTAGATGACAGACTGTATGGCTTTCTGAACGACCTATACATTTTCCTAGTGGCCAACAATCTTAATACAGTAATACTGTAGTGCTGACCTTAGCCAGTCCGTAATCTCTAGGAAACTGCTGGATGATGAGACTCTTCCAAGGTCCGAATAAAATTATTATACACTGCTTAAAAATTTAAAGGGAAAACTTAACCAAACGATTATAACTCCAAGTTAATCAAACTTCTGTGAAATCAAACTGTCCACTTAGGAAGCAACACTGATTGACAATAAATTTCACATGCTGTTGTGTAAATAGAATAGTCACCAGATCGAAATTATTGGCAATTATCAACAGACACTCAATAAAAAGAGTGTTTCTGCAGGTGGGGACCACAGACTACATCTTAGTACCAATGCTTTCTGGCTGATGTTTTGATCACTTTTGAATGTTAGTTGTGCTTTTACACTCGTGGTAGCATGAGACGGACTCTACAACCCACACAAGTGGCACGGGTAGTGCAGCTCATCCAGGATGGCACATCAATGCGAGCGGTGGCAAGGTTTGCTGTGTCTGTCAGCGTAGTGTCCAGAGGATGGAGGCGCTACCAGGAGACAGGCCAGTATACCAGGAGACGTGGAGGGGGTCGTAGGAGGGAAACAACCCAGCAGTAGGACCGCTACCTCCGCCTTTATGCATAGAGGAACAGGAGGAGCACTGCCAGAGCCCTGCAAAATGACCTCCAGTAGGCCACAAATGTGCATGTGTCTGCACAAACTGTTAGAAACCGACTATGAGGATGGCATGAGGGCCCGACAGCCACAGATGAGGGTTGTGCTTACTGCCCAACACTGTGCAGGGCGCTTGGCACAGAACACCAGGATTGGTAAATTCGCCACTGGCACCCTGTGCTCTTCACAGATGAAAGCAAGTTCACACTGAGCACGTGACAGATGTGACAGTCTGTAGATGCCGTGGAGAGCGATCTGCTGCCTGCAACATCCTTTAGCATGACCGGTTTGGCAGTGGGTCAGTAATGGTGTGGGGTGTCATTTCTTTGGAGGGCCGCACAGCCCTCTATGTGCTCGCCAGAGCCTGACTGCCATTAGGTACCGAGATGAGATCCTCAGCCCCCTTGTGAGACCATAAGCTGATGCAGTTGGCCTTGGGTTCCTCCTAATGCAGTACAATACCAGACCTCATGTGGCTGTAGTGTGTCAGCAGTTCGATGAAGGCATTGAAGCTATGGACTGGCCCGCCCATTCCCCAGACCTGAATCTGATTGAGTACATCTGGGACATTATGTCTCGCTCCATCTGTGCCGCCCTCACGCCTGTAGCAGCCGAGCTGCTCGGGTCCTGACCCGCTGCGTGGCTCGAGGGATCCTCCGGACCCGGGGGTCACGCGGACACGCCAAATGAAAAAGGGGAAAAAGGGGTGGTTGTACGGGCTAGGGCATACTCTGTTTGTTACGCTACCCACGGTGTGTGGTGAAGTGGGACACCACCGCTGCTGTTGCGGGATACCCGGGGGAGATGTAATGGCAGCTGGATGTTCACCACTCCGTGGGTAGGGATGGTTGCCCCGGGACCCGGTGGTTTGGTGCAGCAGATGGCGGTGGCAGGGGACAGTCAATGAATCACACGAGCCTTTTGGTAAACCAAAAGGTGCTGGTGGCCGGCCGCCGCGGATGGATATTTCAGCAAGACAATGATCCAAAACACCGCTCCAAATCTACTCAGGCATTCATGCAGAGGAACAATTACAATGTTCTGGAATGGCCATCCCAGTCCCCAGACCTGAATATCATTGAATATCTGTGGGATGATTTGAAGCGTACTGTCCATGCGCGGCGACCATCAAACTTAACTGAACTGGAATTGTTTTGTAAACAGGAAGGGTCAAATATACCTTCATCCAGGAACTCATTAAAAGCAACAGGAAGCGACTAGAGGCTGTTATTTTTGCAAAAGGAGAATCTACAAAATATTGTCACTTTTATGTCGAGGTGCCCATACTGTTGCACCGGTTAAATTTTGTTTAAATGCGGATTGCACATTTTCTTTTAGTACAATAAACCTCATTTCAATCCAAAAATATTACTGAGTCCATCATTTATTAGATATATGAAACTGAAATAGCTGTTGCAAAAACCCAATTTGTTATAAAGAAAAAAGGTTAACATTAATAGGGGTGCCCAAACTTTTTCATATGACTGTATCTATAGTTTATTCATTATGCCATCTTTTCTTTCTGTGCAGCCATGGTTACATGTAAGAAAAATAAAAAAAAGAAGAAGATGTTTCTCTAATCTGGAAAGCTGATTATAATGTCATTAAGACATGGAGCCCTGCAGTGTCTTGGAGACATTACCTATAATTACCACCATTTCAAAACATCTCATTCTCTGTGGTGGAAGTCCCAAGACGTAATTGTCTTGTACAAGTTATCAGATTAACAAACATGTCTTCTACTGACAAAGCTCTGACAAAGACAATCCTATAAATTTTAGGTTTTAGCCTTATGAGGGCTTGTTTTTATGTTGTGGGATGACTTGTAGTTTTGAAGAAAATTATTAATTTTACTCTATAATATATAGCGTTCATTGTTCTATAAAAATTACCTGGCAACATGATTCTCCAGGTTATTTTGATTACAATGATCCCAGATTTCATTCAGGCACAGCTCCTGAGCCTGCTCCATACATGATGACCTGATGTAGGACATATCAACATTTACATCTGGATGAATTAAGCCACCTGGTTTACATACCAACGTTCTGTTGAATATAAGACCATGAGTTTTGCTTTATATTGTCAGCAACTTGGCTCTAGAGCCCAATACCTTACGATTAGGTCATTCATATTATGTGACTAGACAGGCACTTTAAAAATACTTATGAAAGGTATTATGACAATTAAAGAAACACAAAAGGGGAGATACAGCAAAGTGTTTTCCATCAGAAAACTGGAGTAAAGTTGCAGAATTTTTTCTTAGCATGGAGTTTCGTAAAACTTTGATTTTTGATCATTTTTACGCCAGTTAAACAATTTAATCAAACAGGACGAAGCTCAGCTAAGTCCACTTGTCAAATTCAACAAAAGTGCTGGTGTTTCTTATACAAGAAATAATACTCCAGTCCCCGACTGGAGTATCATTTCTAGCAAGCAGGACACTCAGAAAATGTGCTGAATTAATTAAGTGGCTTGCACCGTTCAATGAATTAGCTGTATCGAATTTCAGCAAGCCCTTCATTAAGACTGGTGAGAGAGCAATGTTTATCTTAAGTAATTAGCCCCTAAATATTACTCCATAAAAAGTAAAAATAAGTTTTCTAGGTGTAGACATGTCATATAGACAGCAGTACAGCAGCTCAGTAGATAAGAGACCTACAACCGTATACTATTAGTTTGATAAGTATGATAAGCTTGGACTGAAAAAGAATTTAGACAGAAGACAAACAAGGCTTGGTTATTATAATACTGTAGTTGCAATTATTTCTACACATCATTTTAGCTTTTATGGGAATCCAGAGCAGACAACACGAGATGGGATTTTAACTGAATGACCATTAGTGGTACCTTATAGACTCCCCCACTACAACAAATGTTCTATTCAGTTGAACCGTAGATCTTGTGAGCTATGTAGTTAACAGGTATATCTGCGGTGTAGAGTCATTGTGCAGAGGAAGAGGGGACAGCCTAAGGTAATCTTCATTTCTGACTCCCATAGACCTCAAAATATAGAGCAGGTTAAAAAGTCACTGACCATGGCGACTGTACAAACAAAACTTGAACATGAAAGTCCTTAATTATGTAAAGAAAATTAAAACTAAATTGCCCACAGTTTCGACACTTATGTAGTGCAATTTTCTTACGGTAAATGCTCTTACATAATGTTAATATTTTTAATTTATTCAGATGGAGGTCATAAAATATGGAACAAATCTCATTGTAATTTTGAACAGCCCATACATCAGTACATTTTCTATTGAGATTCTAGTTTAAACCATTACATATGCAGGCAGAATACATGGAAAAATCAGAAGCCATGACATTCTGAACCCAAAATATAGCTGGGACAAAGCATCTGCATACACACTTTAACTAAGGGCAATTATATGTATGATTAGCACAACATCTATTGCTATAAATTATACAGATAAGTCAACTTTTAGTACATAAAAGATAATTGCTTTTCCCAAACCATGAGTGCACCTCACATGACAGTATCCACTTCCAAGGACAGTAAACCTACTGACAATAAAAAGGGCAGTACTTCTCCAAACACTCTGATAGGTTTACAGAAAATAAGAGAGCTGTATTATTAATTATATACCAAACAAGTAAAAAGGGGTTCGCCCTCAATCATATATTTCCACTTTTGTATGTGTGAGGAGGAGGAGGAAAGAATCCAATCCCCAAATCTAAAGGAGGTAATTAGCACAGTACTGTGATGGTTCGGGAAAATCCAATTACTGGTAAGCAATTATCTTTTCCCCTTACCATGACAGCACCGCACTTCAGAGAATAAAATAGAAGAAATCCCTAAGGAGGGACCATCGCTGACATAACCTTCCTTCCAAACTAGATCAGAAAGCTCCAAACCCAACCTGTAGGGCTTAGGCTACTTTCACACTTGCGTTCAGCGCATTCCGTCACTATGGAGAATAGGGCAGTCCGTTAACGCACTGCGCTATTCTCCATAGACTTGTATGGGTGACGCACTGTAACGCAAGTGTCTGCGTTGCATCCGCTGGACGACGCAGCGTCGTTATTTTGACTCTGCGTCGGGCGGAAGGAACGCAGCATGTAACGTTTTTTTTGAGCAGCGCAATCCGTAGGATTTCACTGCGCATGCTTTTTTTTTTTTTTAAATCACAAAACTTTATTTTTGTTGTCTCTCGGTGGCCGAAGCTGAGCGCCCGCCCGCCGGCATGCCCTGCCGCCGGCAAGTGACAGCGCTCAGCTGAGCGCCCGCCCGCCGGCATGCCCAGCCGCCGGCAAGTGACAGCGCTCAGCTGAGCGACCGGCCGCTGGCATGCCCGGCCGCCGCCAAGTGACAGCGCTCAGCTGAGCGCCCAAGTGAGAGCGCTCAACTGAGCGACCGGCAGCCGGCAAGTGACAGCGCTCAGCTGAGCAACCGCCTGCCGGCATGCCCGGCCGCCGGCATGTCAGGGCGCTCAGCTGATCGCCCGGCCGCCGGCATGTGAGGGCGCCCAGCTGAGCGGTCGGCTGATCGTTCACAATAGTCGGCTGCCTGTAAACTGTAAAGAAGAAGAAAAAAAAATAAAGCTTTCCGTTGTTTTGTACGATCCGTAGCATTGCGTTGTGCCACTATATGCAACGCATCCGCTGCACCCGTCACACAACGCAATGCTACAGAAGCCGTCCAACGCTAGCCTTAAAGGTAGACCTGACTGCAGCCCTGCAGATCTGATCAATGTAGGCAGCAGCCCTTTCTGCCCAGGAGATGGCCACGTCTCTGGTGGAATGTGCATTAATACCATGAGGAGGGTCTTGACCCAAGGCAGAGTAGGACACCGTTATGGCCATTCTAACCCATCTAGCAACAGTGGATTTAGTATTTTTTTCCCCTTAATTTGGGCCTTAAAAAATAAAAATAGCAGAAGACTTCTGCCAAGACCTCATCACCTCAAGATATCTAAGTAAACATTTTCTAACATCAAAGGACTGAAAGGCTAATTCACTTTGGAATTTCACAAAAGGAAGGGAGTATTATTTCCTAAGCCCTATCAATTTACCTTTGGCAAAAAAACACTGGGTCAGGTCTTAGGCTACATGCGCACATTGCATTCAGTAACTTGTAGAAATGAACGCATCCTCTGTCAGAATTTGTCATTGTCAAATTTGGTTTTGACCACAAACTGTGGAAATACGCATGCGTTTTTGCCGCTTTTTGACCGCGTTTTACATGCATTTTCAGTGCTTAAATTGAGATGTGTTTTCAATATCAATACACAACTAAAGTTTGAACATTTAAACAGTAGGAAAAAAATTGAGAACAAAAATGAACCTTTAAAATGATATACTATAATAATAATTTACCGAAAATGATTTTGGACATTATAATTAAATCTCATTAAAGTAAAAGTATTCTCATTGTCTCATTTTAACCTCTTGATCTCACTATAATGCCAAAACGCATGCTTTGATTTTGACAAAAAAGCATGCGTTTAGCATAAAAAAAAGAAGCATGTAAAACGCTAGAAATTTCTTTTAGGATGCGTTTTGATGATTCTCATTGACTTCAATGTTAGCAAAACGCTGCCAAAATGGTAAAAATAATTGACATGTTGCTTCTTCAAACGCAGGGATTTTGACAAATTTTTTACACCAAAAATGCAGCGTTTTTAAAAGCATCGTGCTCACAAGAAACTCCTATTTCCCATAGATTTTGCCTGGAAATCCAAACGCATGCAATTTTACATTAAAACGCTGCAGCAACTCATGAAAAAGCGCAACGTGCAAACATAGCCTTATTATTACTCTATCTTCTAAGATAGTAGTGAAAGGTGGGTTAACTGAAATAGCCTACAACTCACTCATGCGTCTAGCTCAGGGGTGGGGAACCTTTTTACTGCCGGGGGCCATTTGGAATTTTCTACCAACCTTCGGGGGCCGCACCAAATTATCAACTTGAAAACGACCAATCTATATTTGGTCAAACAATTAATTAACTCACCCCTACTGTGGTGGCAGGAGCTGCTTCTCTTTGGTGCGGCTGTGATGTTCGGTGATATTGATCATTTTGTTTCTCACAACTGCTTTTCCAGGTTTGTCTTGGTCTGGAGAGGCTGGGGGCATATACATCACAGGAGACACTGAGGCATATACATCACAGGAGACACTGCGGCATATACATCACAGGAGACACAGGCATATACATCCCAGGACAGGCTGGGGCGTATACATCACAGGAGGAGCATATAGATCACAGGAGGGGTGTATACATCACATGAGATGCTAAGCATGGACAGCACTAGTGGCGGGCACAGACAGCACTAGGCGGCACAACGGACAGCGCTAGGCGGCAGCACAGAGAGCGCTAGGCGGCAGCACAGAGAGCACTAGGTGGCAGCACGGACAGAACTAGGTGGCAGCACAAACAGCACTAGGCGGCGGCACAACGGACAGCACTAGGCGGCACAACGGACAGCACTAGGCGGCACAACGGACAGCACTAGGCGGCACAACGGACAGTACTAGGCGGCACAACGGACAGCACTAGGCGGCAGCACAGAGAGCGCTAGGCGGCAGCACAGAGAGCGCTAGGCGGCAGCACAGAGAGCGCTAGGCGGCAGCACAGGGAGCGCTAGGCGGCAGCACAGGGAGCGCTAGGCGGCAGCACAGGGAGCGCTAGGCGGCAGCACAGGGAGCGCTAGGCGGCAGCACAGGGAGCGCTAGGTGGCAGCACAGGGAGCGCTAGGTGGCAGCACAGGGAGCACTAGGTGGCAGCACAAAGAGCACTGACAGTGACAGCACAGAGAGCACTAGGTGGCAGCACAAAGAGCACTAGGTGGCAGCACAAAGAGCAGTGACAGCACAGAGAGCACTAGGTGGCAGCACAAAGAGCACTGACAGTGACAGCACAGAGAGCACTAGGTGGCAGCACAAAGAGCACTAGGTGGCAGCACAAAGAGCACTAGGTGGCAGCACAAAGAACACTAGGTGGCAGCACAAAGAGCACTGACAGTGACAGCACTTAAAGGCAGCATGGAGAGCATTAGGTGACAGCACTAGGAGGCAGCAGGGAGAGCACGATGTGGCAGCACTAGGAGGCTGCACAGATTACACAGCACTGAGGGTTTACACACAGTACTGGGGGGTACACAGCACTTGGGGCAACACACAGTACTAGGGGGTACACAGCACTGGATGGGGGGGCAGCGATGGGTTGCATACTCACAGTACAAGGGGAGGAGGAGGAGTCACATAGCACAGGTCCCGGAGGCATGTACAGCAGGAAGGCATCAGCTGCACCTCTTCTGCTGTGACTGGAGCACAGCGCGCTGTTTACCCCGCCCTCAAGGTAAACCCTCAGCTTGCGAGCACAGTCCCGGGTTCAGTCTAGAATGTATGGGCTGTAGTCAGGTCCCGAAAAGAGCCCGTACATTCTAGTACGGGCTGCAATCAGGATCTGTAAATAGCCCGTACATTCTAGCATCTACCCATAACGCACTGGGATTTTAAAGGGCCGGCGGCTGGCAAAAGCGCAAGTGCCGCTCGAGCACTGGGGTAGCCTGGAATGTGCCCGGGGGCCGCATTAAATGTCATCGCGGGCCGCATACGGCCCGCGGGCCGGAGGTTCCCCACCCCTGGTCTAGCTGATGTTAGAGCTACCAAGAGTATTGTTTTAAGAGTGAGAATTTTAATGATAGCTAAAAGGGGGGCAATTAATATAACTGACTCCCTCCTCTCTTATTTTCATCAAAACTAATTGGTATCAGAGAGAAAAGGGGGAAAAGCATAGGCCAGATGAAAGGTCCATTTTTGTAGAAGGGCGTCCACCCCATTTGGAAATTCCGATGGGTTAAGGGAAAATATTTTCTCCACCTATTTTTCCTGGTTCGAATAGGTCTACTTTTGGAATTCCCCAAGTTGCACAGATCTGACTAAACAATGTTCTGAGTCAAAGTCCATTCTCCTTGATTTAACCAGCAACAACTCAAGTAGTTGGCTATGATGCTTTCTGACCCCTTGAAATGCCGCCCTGTCAGTGATAGCAGCTGCTCTTCTACTAAAAATATTTTCTCCCCTTCTGTCATGATCTGGTCCCTTCTTGATTTAAATATGCAACTGCTGTGTTGTTTTTCTAATACTCCATTTTAAATTTGCTTGTATGGCTTCCCTTATTGCCGCTAGTTCATTTAGGTTGACAAACTTCACAAACTCTGGGAAAAAAAAATGATAATCTAGGTGGGCTCCCCAAACTACTGGACTCGCATCCGTAGTAATTGCCAACAGATTTTCTATCCTATGCACTCCCTTTAAGGCTATGTGCGCACTAGAGCTTTTTACCTGCGGATTTACCCGCGGATTTGCCCCGGAAATTTCTTGAGAAATGTCTGCAATCTTTGTGCAGACATTTCCCATGAAATTCAATGAGAAAAAAAAAATAGCTGTGCGCACTGTGCGGATTTTTCTCAAGAAAATTTCTTGAGAAAATTTTCTCGAGAAACTTTCTTGAGAAAATGTGCATGTCCATTAATTTCCGCAGGTACCTGCGGTATTCCGGGGGTATTCCGCAGGTAGCAATGATGTGCGGTATACCACCGGAATAGCCGCGAATTACCTGCGGGAATGCTCATCGCTGCCTGCGGTTTTGCAGGAAGCGATGTCATTATGCCAGGAAGAGGAAGCAGGAGCAGAGTAAACACACGTCACACTCCCTGGACGCCGCACAGAAGCACTTCCGTGCGACCTCCAGGTGCCCGTGCAGTCTGTGTCCCGCTCCAGCCTCGCGGCTGCCTGCACTGCAGTGTCAGTGTCTGCCTGCAGTGTCAGCAGCCTGTCACGCTGCAGCGCAGGCAGACACTGACACAGGCAGACACTGACACTGCACTGCAGGGTGTCAGTGTCTGCCCGCAGTATCAGCAGCCTGTCACGCGGCAGCGCAGGCAGACACTGACATCCTGCAGTGCTGGGAGCCGCGGGGATGACGATCGCTGCTGTCAGGAGGTGAGATCATTACCTGCTGTGACGATCTCCTGCCTCCTGACGTCACCGCGGTCACTGCTGTCTATGCCCGTCTCGCGAGCGGCCCGAGACTGTCACTAGCGGTGACGTCACGGGCTCTCGCGATACTTCTGACAACGCGGCGGGCATAGAAGTCAGTGACAGCGCTGACATCAGCAGTACAGGAGATGATCACAGAAGGTAATGATCTCATCTATGCTCCTGATGGCAGCGCTCGTCATCCCCTGCAGTGACCTGAGCTGACCTATTGATGTTAGCTCAGGTCACTGCACAGCTCTCCCAGCCAATGGGGAACATTCTGTTCTGCATTGACTGGGACAGCGACAATGGTATGGATCGCCGTGGGACCCCCCCCCCCCTTATTGGATTACGCCGGACGTGGATTGATTGTTCTTTTCAATAAATTGGTTAAAGAGGCTATGTGGGGAGTGTTTTTTCAAATTCAAAATTTTTTTGTTGTCTATTTTTTAATTATTACTGACTGGGTTGGTGATGTCGGGTATCTGATAGACGCCTGACCTCACCAACCCCAGGGCTTGATGCCAGGTGACATTACACATCTGGCATCAACCCCATATATTACCCCGTTTGCCAACGCACCAGGGCGCGGGATGAGCTGGGGCAAAGCGCCAGGATTGGCACGTCTAATGGATGCGCCACTTCTGGGGCGGCTGCGGCCTGCTATTTTTAGGCTGGGGAGAGTCCAATAACAGTGGACCTCCCTAGTCTGAGAATATCAGACCCCAGCTGTCCGCTTTACCTTGGCTGGTGATCCAATATGGGGGGGACTGCACGTTTTTTGTTTTAAATTATTTTTATAATTTAAAATAACAGCGTGGGGTGCCCACTGTTTTGGATTATCAGCCAAGGTGAAGCTGCCAGCGGTGGTCTGCAGGCTGCAGCCGTCTGCTTTACCCTAGCTGGCTACAAAAAATGGGGGGACCTCACGTCGTTTTTTTTTATTTATTTATTTTATGGCTAAATACAAGGCTAAGCACCCTTTAGTGCCACATGAAAGTCACTAAAGGGTGCCAGCTTAGAAAATGCAGGGAGGTGGAACATTATATAGGTTTTTCTCATCTATCTATCTATCCCTCTATCTATCTATCTATCTATCCATCTATCTATCTATCTATCCCTCTATCTATCTATTCATCTATTCATCTATCTATCCCTCTATCTATCTATCTATTCATCTATCTATCTATCCCTCTATCTATCTATCTATTCATCTATCCATCTTTCCCTCTATCCATTATCTGTCTATCGATTATCTTTATTATTTATTGCAGGGACAAACCTGCGGTAAATCCGCGGTAAAACCGCATGCGGATTTGGTGCGGATTTTTTCCGCAGGTCCGGAAATCTTTCACTGGCAGAAGTTTCTCAAGAAATTTTCTTGAGAAACTTCACATTTCTAGTGCGCACATAGCCTAAGAGGTACATTCTGTTTATCAACCATCCCATGGAGCTTAGAACCTCTGTAGACAGCTGAAATCTGTGATGCTGATGGCTTGTCACCATGGATTGTAATGTCAACATCAGCCACTGAAGAGGTCTTGTGTGGAATTGAGCCCACTGTACTACTGGAATTGGGGGAGGTTAAAAAGCCCAATGACATTGCCTCCCTTAGGGTACATTCACATGACCGATCAGTTTGTCCTGGTCAGTTCCTGTTTTTTTGCGGACCCACAGACAGGACCATCTTTTCAATGTCTTTTGTGTACGATCGGATGGCACATGGAAGAACTTCCGTGTGTATCCGATCCTAAAAAAAAACCCAAACACATCGGATGCCGTATGTCCGCTCCGTTATTATGGAACATGTCCTATTCTGTTCCGTAATAACGGACTGTGACTCAATACAAGTCAATGGGTCCGCAAAATCCCCAGAAGCTGCACGGAAGCACTTCCATGTGACCTCCGTCGGGTGCCCATGCAGTCTGTGTCCCGCTCCAGCCCCGCGGCTGCTCGCACTGCAGTGTCTGCCCGCAGTATCAGCAGCTTCTCACATTGCAGTGCCTGCAGCTGCGGGGATGACAAGCGCTGCTGTCCGGAGGTTAGACGAGATCATTACCTGAGGTGACGATCTCCTGCTCTGCTGAGGTCAGCGCTTGTCACTGCTTTCTATGCCTGCCGCGTTCTCACGTCATGTCTTGCGGGCGGCCCGAGACTGTCACTAGCGGTGACGTCACGGGCTCTCGCAATACTGCTGAGAACGCGGCGGGCAATGGAAGGCATTACAGCGCTGACGTCAGCAGAGCAGGAGATCGTCACCTCAGGTAATTATCTCATCTAACCTCCTGACAGCAGCACTGGTCATGCCCTGCAGTGACCTGGGCTGACCTCATGATGTTAGCTCAGGTCACTGCATTACTCTCCCAGCCAATGGAGAACATACTGTTCTTCATTGACTGGGACAGGGACTATAGTATGGATCGCCGTGGGACCCCCTTTTTGGATTACGCCGGACCCGGATTTGATTGTTCTTTTCAATAAATTGGTTAAAGAGGGAATGTTTTGGGGAGTGTTTTTTCAAATAAAACTTTTTTTGTTTATTTTTTTTATTACTGACTGGGTTGGTGAGGTCGGGTATCTGATAGACGCCATGACATCACTAACCCCAGGGCTTGATGCCAGGTGACATTGCACATGTGGCATCAACCCCATATATTACCCCGTTTGCCACCGCACCAGGGCAACGGGATGAGTTGGGGCAAAGCGCCAGGATTGGCACGTCTAATGGATGCGCCACTTCTGGAGCGGCAGTGGCCTGCTATTTTTAGGCTGGGGAGAGTCCAATAACCATGCACCTCCCTAGTCTGAGAATATCAGACCCCAGCTGTCCGCTTTACCTTGGCTGGAGATCCAATTTTGGGGGGACCCCCACGTGTTTTTTTTTTATTATTTAATTTAAAAACAGCGTGGGGTGCCCTCAGTTTTGTATTACCAGCCAAGGTAAAGCTGCCAGCTGTGGTCTTCAGGCTACAGCTGTTTGCTTTACCCTAGGTGGCTACAAAAGATAGGGGGGGGGACCCCACGTCATTTTTTTTAAATTTTATTCTTGGGCTAAATACAAGGCTAAGCACCCTTTAGTGCCACATGAAAGTCACAAAAGGGTGCCAGCTTAGACTATGCAGGGGGGGTGGGACATTATATATGTCATTCTCATATATTATCTATCCCTCTATCGATCTATCCCTCTATCGATCTATCCCTCTATCGATCTATCCCTCTATCGATCTATCCCTCTATCGATCTATCCCTCTATCGATCTATCCCTCTATCGATCTATCCCTCTATCGATCTATCCCTCTATCGATCTATCCCTCTATTCATTCATTCTCTATCTCTCGGTCTCTATCTATCCATCTCCAGATCTACTCATCTTTTTAATCTTTCTTGCTGCTTCCATTTTTTGCTGTCCGCAAAAAAAACGGAAGGCACACGGATGACATACGGAACGGAATGAATGCCACACGGATGCATCCGTGAAAAAAAAACGGACCATTTTTTGCTGACCGCAAAAACGGATTGGTTGTGTGAATGTACCCTTACTGAAACCTCCTGCCACTCCTGATCCCTTACAATTTTTTGTCTGATCTTTAGTATTCGGAATCCAGACAGGTGCCTAAAAACACATGAACCGGACAATTTTTTTTCCTTGTTTAATTATCCATCCTAGTATTGTTAGCATTGATAGGACCTGCTTGACTGCCTCTGAATAGTCCGCTTTTGAGCTTCCTACTACCAAGAAAATGTCCAAATAGGGTATTATTAAAATGTCTTATGAGTACTGTACCCCCGGGAGCCCACATCAGCGTACGCCGCAAACCCAGCCGACACATACCCTCGCATTGCTGGGCCTGGCCGGCGTATGCTGGTGTGGGCTCCCGTGCGAGCGGGGGACGAGATACGCTGGTAACCATGCTAGCATAGTTACCAGCGCATCAAGGTCCTGCAGCGGCGTAACATACACACACGCACAGACATAACAACAGACACACATCAGATTACACTCACTCTCACACACACCTCACACACACATCACATCGCATCCACACACAACATCCTGGGATATCGCTTGCTTCTCTGCGCCGATACTGTGCTGTGAGCTTCCAGGACCTGCCAGAGGATCACATGGCCAGAAGCATGTGGTATCTCCGGATGTTGTGAGTGTGAGCGCGTATGTGTAATATCGTCAGTGTGTGTGTGAGAGTATGCGATCGGGTGTGTATGAGTGTGTGTGCGTGAGTGTATGCGATCGGGTGTGTGTGTGAGTGTATGCGATCGGATCTGTGAGTGTCGGCAGAGGAGCACGGCGTGCTGGAGGAGGCTGGGAGGAGAGAGGCTGATCCTGGGAAAGGCTGGGAGGGGGAGGGGGGAGGCTGAGAGAAGAGAGGCTGGGGGAGGCTGAGGCTGGGCTAGGCTGGAAGGAGAGAGGCTGATGCTGGGGACAGAAAAGGCTGATGCTGGGAGGAGAGAGGCTGATCCTGGGAGGGGGAGGGGGGAGGCTGAGAGAAGAGAGGCTGTGGGAGGCTGAGGCTCGGGTAGGCTGGAAGGAGAGAGGCTGATGCTGCGGGCAGAGAGGCTGATGCTGTGGGCAGAGATGCTGATGCTGGTGCAGCATGGGGGATGCAGCACGATGGGGAGTGCGCAGCATGGGGGATGGACCACGTTTGGGAGTGCGCAGCATGGGGCATGGAGCACATTTGGGAGTGCGCAGCATGGCGGATGGACCACGTTTGGGAGTGCGCAGCATGGGAGATGGAGCACATTTGGGAGTGCGCAGCATGGCGGATGAACCACGTTTGGGAGTGCGCAGCATGGCGGATGGAGTACGTTTGGGAGTGCGCAGCATGGCGGATGGACCACGTTTGGGAGTGCGCAGCATCGCGGATGGAGCACGTTTGGGAGTACGCAGCATGGCGGATGGAGCACGTTTGGGAGTGCGCAGCATAGCGGATGGAGCATGTTTGGGAGTGCGCAGCATGGCGGATGAACCACGTTTGGGAGTGCGCAGCATGGCGGATGGACCACGTTTCGGAGTGCGCAGCATGGCGGATGGACCACGTTTCGGAGTGCGCAGCATAGCGGATGGACCACGTTTGGGAGTGCGCAGCATGGCGGATGGAGCACGTTTGGGAGTACGCAGCATGGCGGATGGAGCACGTTTGGGAGTACGCAGCATGGCGGATGGAGCATGTTTGGGAGTGCGTAGCATGGCGGATGGAGCACGTTTGGGAGTGCGCAGTATGGCTGATGGAGCACGTTTGGGAGTGCGCAGTATGGCTGATGGAGCACGTTTGGGAGTGCGCAGTATGGCTGATGGAGCACGTTTGGGAGTACGCAGCATGGCGGATGGAGCACGTTTGGGAGTACGCAGCATGGCGGATGGAGCACGTTTGGGAGTGCGCAGTATGGCTGATGGAGCACGTTTAGGAGTGCGCAGTATGGCTGATGGAGCACGTTTGGGAGTACGCAGCATGGCGGATGGAGCACGTTTGGGAGTGCGCAGCATGGCGGATGGAGCACGTTTGGGAGTGCGCAGCATGGCGGATGGAGCACGTTTGGGAGTGCGCAGCATGGCGGATGGAGCACGTTTGGAAGTGCGCAGTATGGCTGATGGAGCACGTTTGGGAGTGCGCAGCATGGCGGATGGAGCACGTTTGGGAGTGCGCAGCATGGCTGATGGAGCACGTTTGGGAGTGCGCAGCATGGCTGATGGAGCACGTTTGGGAGTGCGCAGCATGGCTGATGGAGCACGTTTGGGAGTGCGCAGCATGGCGGATGGAGCACGTTTGGGAGTGCGCAGCATTGCAGATGGAGCACGTTTGGGAGTGCGCAGCATGGGGGATGCAGCACGATGGGGAATGCGCAGCATGGGAGATGGAGCACGATGGGGAATGCGCAGCATAGGGGATGGAGCACGATGGGGAGTGTGCAGCAGGCGGGATGGAGCACGATGGGGGGTGCGCAGCATGGGGGATGGAGCACGATGGGAGGTGCGCAGCATGGGGGATGGAGCACGATGGGAGGTGCGCAGCATGGGGGATGGGGCACGATGGGAGGTGCACACCTCCCCCCAACACACACACACACGCGCACTGCACAACACACACCACACACACACACTGGGAACCACAGAACCACAAACACCGCCCTACACAGACACCCACACACACCGACAACGCCGCACACACACAACACTCAACACACAAACACCGCGGCATACATAAATATACGCACAAACCGCACAACACACACATTGCACAAAACATACCTCCCCCCAAAACACACCACACACACACAAATCGTGCAACACACACACAACGCGACAGACACACAGCGCTCCACAAACAACGCAACACACGCAACACACATACAACACCGCTCTCACCCCCCGCCACACCCAGACAACACCCAGAACATGTACAGCCCCTACACAAACACTTAGCAACTACACACAACAACATCTAATATATATAACAAAAATTATACATTAACTACACAATAAATTCTAGAATACCCGATGCTTTAGAATCGGGCAACCTTCTAGTTGTTTAATAAACAACCCTACAAAAGTAGGACCTAAATAGAAATCCCCATTCTGGTCCTTATCTCTTCCCTAGGAGCATCCACCTCTTCTATTATCCTCCCTCTGACTTCTTCTCCAGACCCAGAAAGGGTCTCTTAAATCTGGGAAAGGAGTAGGGGGGAAAAGTTTATCTGCCACCTTCTCTAGGATGTCGTTTAAGGCCGATGCAAACAAATTATTTTCCTCACATGGAATTGTACACAATTTCATTTTGGATTGGAAATCAGCGGACCTTTTTTTTAGCCAGATTGCTTGGTGGACAGTTAGAGGGGGCACAGGCATGAGCGGTAAATTAACACTGTCCACAGAACCACCTGCCAGGAAACCTGCTTTTTGAACGCTAGGTAATGCTTCAATAGCTGAACCCTAGGACATCCATTTCTAATATGTGAATCTAATTCCTGAAGCAATTTAGCTAGGGTTCTCGCTGGCTACTATACTAGTTTTGAAGCAGCATGCTGCAGCTTCCCATGCCCTTTAAGGAACAGGATAGGATCCTTGGATAAAAAAAAAAAAGCTAAGTGTTCAAGTGGAAGAGCTACAATTTTAGAAAATTTTGCTATTGCCGCATCAATTTCTGGGGATTTTTCCTATCACAAAGGTGCTCCTCAAACGGTTATTTCCTCTTCAGAGTCTGAGGAACTGACACATTGCTAACCAATTCCACTCTTTCAATAAGGAAAATTAAGTACTTATGAACTGGTGTTTGTGCTCCTCCAATTTACATAGAATCTTGAACTGATAGCTTTTCAGGGGTTTCCATTCCCATAGTGGATCTAATCACCTTCAGTAATTTCCCTGTCTCTTCCACTGGAAAGCATGGCTGGCCACATTCCCCTTCAGACGACGTTGCATCTGAGCCATCAATATCAATCGGTTCTTCCGCTGAACTAACATCCAATGTTAAATGATGTCAACCTGAATAAGAGGAAGGCTCTTTAATATGACGACTCTCCTTTTTAACAGTGTTTTTAACTTCATCTTTGATAAAAGATTTAATTTCCTTGAATATGTTTGGGGATTCTTTCACCACCGTTATTTCAATACAGGAGCAACAGCTTTTTATTATAAGTTTAGGGCAAACTTTCCCAGAATAGAGCAAATTCTCTTTTTTCAGTTCTTGTTACAGCCTCTCTGACCTAAAGAACATTAACAACAACAAGTCAGTATGTATGGTACAAGGGGACAAGCACACTCACCCATCCTAAACCTTGGCAACTACTGTGCTAGGAGGTGGTTTTGCTTTGTCAGTGTCACAACTAGGCACTGGATTTTCCTTGCTGCATATCCACAATGGGTAAAGGGAGATCTCTTCCTTCTAAACTTCTCCTTTCAGGAGTGGGAGGGAAACCTGCTGGATCTAACCTCTTGTTCCAAACCATCCTCCAATCTACATCGCCACCATGGAGTGTGACATCATCTCTGGCTCACCTCCAAACCTGAAAGTACCCAGAGAACCCACATATGCGCAAAAGCGCCTTGCTATTGGCTGCAATCACGCCTCCTCTCACTGGAAGTGATGTCCTCGCATGTCGCAGTCACACCCGGCCCTAACTTCTGAACCTTCGCGATGGGCGAACCACCAGACAGTGCTATGGATGGACCGACTCCGGGCCCCACCGACAGCCTATGGTCCAAGAACTGCCGACTTTCCCATGAAAGATACAGTAATCTGGAGAAATCTCCCCAGGTACTCTTCACCCTATGGGGTCATAGATCTCCTCCACCAGGAACAGGAAACCACTGGGGCATTCGGGCTCTTTTATTGTCAGTAGGTTTCCTGTTCCAGGGGATGGACTCATGTGCGGTGCTATTATGGTGCAGGGAAAATATGGACTGAGAGATAAAGTAAAATTTGTAATACTAAAGAGACCTAAGATAAGAAAATAACTCAGGTGGCAAGTACATAGTGTTAAAGAATAGGAACTGCTACTTTAATGAGAGGAAAAATCATCATGCAGGTGTCTAAGATCTGACTTAGAGCACATTAAGCTTCCATCATAACCTTCAGGTTAAAAAAAACAAACAAAAAACAAAAAACTTTGCAATTTTCCATACATTTGTTTAACTATGCAGGAAAAAACACCTGATGCATATCATTGAGAGATTAATTAAAAATTGTACATTAGAGGGGAATTTTATTTTTTTTTATGTAGTGTGCACTCATGAAGATCTAAAAAAAAAACCAAACAAAACATTAAAAAACAAATATACCTTACTGATTTCCTTATCTTGTCTTTTAACATTGCCCATGCTCCCTACTAAGCTCTGTGCATCCATTTCTGGAGGAAATGAGGCATGTGACTGGAGCAGTCGAATGCTAGGTCTCGCTACACAATGGTCACATGTCCGTTCAGACAAAAAAAGCAAGTATAATGCATTTCATTTGTTAGAACTGGTTTCATGGTTATTAGAAATAATTTAATAAAAGAGGGTGGAAAACTTCTGGTGAGTACTTATCTTTGACCAGTTGATTCCTTATTTACAACGGTTCAAGTTGTGTGCGGACTAATTTAAAAAAAAAAAAAAAATCTGTTTTGCTGCCAGAATTCATATAATGGATCATTATGATGTGTTTAACAGATCCATAATTTTTTTTTTTTTTTATACACTAACTTTATTGCATGTTAATTTTCTATCAAGGACATTTAACACAACTGTAAACAATTAATTCAATAACAGTATACAGTATTGTCTCAAGCTCCCTGAATATCTTAAGAACTACGTGAATTTAACGGTAACCGTTCACATGAAGCTGGCTATACAATGGATATAAGTCAGCTAACATTTATCTCCTTCAGCAACCCCCTTAACAGGTGAGCAGAGATTGTATATTTTGGCAGGGTAGGAGATGACAAGCTGCTAGTACAGTGTCTTGCGAAAGTATTCGACCCCCTTGATTTTTTTCAACCTTTTCCCACATTTCAGGCTTCAAACAAAGATAAAAATTTTAATGTTATGGTGAAAAATCAACAAGTGGTACACAATTGTGAAGTTGAATGAAATTTATTGCTTATTTTAAACTTTAAAAACAAACTGAAAAGTGGGGCGTGCAATATTATTCGGCCACTTTACTTTCAGTGCAGCAAACTCACTCCTGAAGTTCATTGAGGATCTCTGAATGATCCAATGTTGTCCTAAATGACTGATAATAAATATAAACCACCTGTGTGTAATCTAGTCTCCATATAAATGCACCTGCTCGGTGATGGTCTCCGTGTTCTGTTTCAAGCAGAGAGCATCATGAAGACCAAGGAACACAACAGGCAGGTCCGTGATACTGTGGTGGAGAGTTTTAAAGCTGGATTTGATGACAAAAAGATTTCCAAAACTTTAAACATCCCAAGGAGCAACGTGCAAGCAATCATATTGAAATGGAAGAAGTATCATACCACTGCAAATCTACCAAGACCCGGCCATCCATCCAAACTTTCATCTCAAATTAGGAGAAGACTGATCAGAGATACAGCCAAGAGGCCCATGATCACTCTGGATATACTGCAGAGATCTACAGCTGAGGTGGAAGAGTCTGTCCATAGAACAACAATCAGTTGTACACTGCAGAAATCTGACCTTTATGGAAGAGTGGCAAGGAGAAAGCCATTTCTCAAAGATATCCACAAAAAAGTGTAGTTTAAAGTTTGCCACAAGCCACCTGGGAGACACACGAAACATGTGAAAGAAGGTGCTCTGGTCAGATGAAACCAAAATCGAACTATTTGGGCACAATGCCAAACGATATGTTTAGCAAAAAAGCAACAGCTCATCACCCTGAACACACCATCCCCACTGTCAAACATGGTAGTGGCAGCATCATGGTTTGGGCCTGCTTTTCTTCACAGGGACAGGGAAGATGGTTAAAATTGATGGGAAGATGGATAGAGCAAAATACAGGACCATTCTTGAAGAAAACCTGTTGGAGTCTGCAAAAGACCTGAGACTGGGACGGAGATTTGTCTTACAACAAGACAATGATCCCAAACAAAGCAAAATCTACAATGGAATGGTTCATAAATAAACATGAAGAAAAACCAAAAAGCTAGCACTAAATGTGCACTACAGCACTAAAAATTCCAACTGTACTTACCGTATTTTTCGGACCATAAGACGCACTTTTTTCCCCCCAAATGTTGGGGGAAAGTTGGGGGCGCGTCTTATGGTCTGACTATAGGGCTGCGGCTGGGAATGAGGGTGCTGCGGGTCATCGGGGGCATGAGCAGGCAGCAGCAGCGCCTGCCGTGACCACGTGGGCCCGCTCATTACATATGCACGCCCATCCTCCCGCCCATCTCTCAGTGCAGAAGCCGGCGCTGACAGGTGGGCGGGAGGACGAGCGGGGACGCGCGCATAGCAAAGAGCCGGCCGCATGATCACCCCTGGCAATTACAGCCTGGAGTGATCATGTGCAGCTGTATTCACTGCCCCCCGCGCGTCATTACCAGCGCGGGGTGCAGTGAATCAGTAGACTCACCCGTCCCCGTGTGTGGAGCCGCCCCCCTGCTGCACGCGATGTCTTCCTGTCTGTGCCGGTCAGCTGATCGGCACAGACAGGAAGACATCGCGATGCAGCAGGGGAACGGCTCCACACACACAGGTCAGTGGTGCAGAGAGGAAGATGATCGGTGCTGGAGGGAGTGAGGAAAAGGCGAGTATAAGCGTTTATTTTTTTTCTCTGTGCTATAGGATACAGGCCATATACCAGGATGGTATATGAGCACGATGGGGGCATATAGCAGGATGGGAGTATATGAGCAGGCAGGATGGGGGTATATGAACAGGATGGGAGGTATGTGAACAGGATGGGAGGTATGTGAACAGGATGGGAGGTATGTGAACAGGATGGGAGGTATGTGAACAGGATGGGAGTATATGAGCAGGCAGGATGGGGGTATATGACCATGATGGGAGTATATGAGCAGGCAGGATGGGGGTATATGACCAGGATGGGAGTATATGAGCAGGCAGGATGGGGGTATATGAACAGGATGGGGGTATATGAACAGGATGGGAGTATATGAACAGGATGGATGGGGGAATATGAGCAGGATGCTGGTATAGGAGCAGGATGGGGGTTTATAGCAGGATCATATACAAGGCAGGAGGATCATTACCAGGATGGGGTACCTTAGTAGAGAATTTGGGGACATTACCCCCATAACAGTGTCAGCAGCAGATCCTCGCCCCATAACAGTGTGTCATGACCACATTTTTTGCTTAAAGTTTTATTTTCCCATTTTCCTCCTCTAAAACCAGGGTGCGTCTTATAGTCCGATGCGTCTTATAGTCCGAAAAATGCGGTATTATAAATTTGAGATTTTTGGCAAAAAATTGCAATTTCTTGAGCCACCCTGCCACTCCACGGCAAATCTCATTTGGGGCAGTCCTAACACTAAAATATTTTTATAAAATGTGCCAAACGGCCTCACATATGAAATAGTAGAACTGCTCATAAATAAACACATTAAGATGTTAGAATGGCCAAGTCAAAGTCCAGATCTGAATCTAAACGAGAATCTGTGGAAAGAGCTGAAAAATGCTTTTCACAAACGCTCTTCATCCAACTTCACTCAGCTCGAGCTATTTGCAAAGGAAGAATGGGAAAGAATTTCAGTCTCTCAAAGTGCAAAACTGATAGACGCATACCTCAAGCGACTTGCAGCTGTAATCTCAGCAAAAGGTGGCGCTACAAAGTATTAACTTAAAGGGGACAAATAATGTTGCACGACCCAATTTTCAGTTTTTTAAATAAGTTTAAAATAAGCAATTCGTTCAACTTCACAATTGTGTCCCACTTGTTGATTCTTCACCATAACATTTACGTTTTTATCTTTACGTCTGAAGCCTGAAATGTGGGAAAAGGTTGAAAAATTCAAGGGTGACGAAATATTTTGCAGGGCACTGTAGATACCTATGGCAGTGGCTTATACCCTGATGGAAAAAGATTGCTCAATTTAACCAGATAATTATGGCACATATAGCACCTGTGTCCAATTCCGGTGAGATTTTATCCTGATATGTAATTCTCAAAATTATTCAACTCACATTGCAGACAAGGTGTATTGGAAAAATGTATAGACTTTCTGTTGTTTGCAAATAAAATAAGAATAATGAATCAAAAAAGAAAAATTTAAATAGCTCAACACAACTACAACAAGTGGTTTCTCCAAATTCAGCATAAAATGCCACATATTTATTGAGTGCTGCTGCCTTAGAATTATTTAAAGGGAATTTGCCAGAAAATAATCCCACTCCCAAAATCATTTATAATACAACTGTGCAGTCTGTTAAATGACAATGTAATCGATCCATTTATAACCCCCAAAGTGCTGCTCCAGCAGAGAGAAATCCCATTTTGACATTTTGTCTGGAAGTGCACTGGGGCTTGATAAGGCACTTCCAGCTTTTCAGCCTCATGGTGTATTTCCAACCTAGAAGATCCCTCCCCTGGCTGATTGACAGGTCAGTAGCTGTATTACCAGAGCCAACTACCTTTCAAATCAGCCAAGGGAAGAAGTTGCTGTTTGGTAGGATATACAGCCTGAGACCAACAAACTAGAAGTGCATCGCCACACCCCAATGCACTTACCTACACAACTTCAAATCATGACTTCTTGCAGCTTGAACAGTTCTTTGGGGTCAAAAAGTATCAATAGGATTATCTTTTAAAGGGTTTCACAATCATATTAATGGTTGTGTATAAGTATATATGAGGGGGTAAAGTTTGACTGATTTATTGTGATAAATATTAAAGATGCTTGTTATGAAGGGAATGAACACTTCTGAGACTACTGTATTCAGTAAGTGTGTCATTTTGTGCAGAATTTTAAGAAACCACTTCATATATTAGTGATTTTGAGCCATCTAAATAGTTCTCGTTTGTTTGGCTTACTGTGAACGGGTAAAAAAAAAAAAAAATAATTTTCAACTGTAAAGGAGTTCACTGAAGGCTCAGAAAGAAACAATGCAAAATTATGGCCAGGAGGGGGTTAACACAATCAAGACCTTTTTGATTATTTTTTCAGTTAAAGCCTATGTACACCTTCATAGTTTTTTTTTTTGTTTTTGATCATTAGCTTACACAAGGCAAGGATAAGTAATGGTCTAAATAGTAATTATTAAAAATGTGTACCACTTTACTTTAGCTCACTGTATTTGCAAAATGGTTGCAAATCCGTCAGAGCGCCTGTTCCTGATGGCTTTCTGCTCCTGGCCCTACTCTCAGTGTTAGGACAACACGGCCCGTGCACAGACCAGAATACATGGACTGACTAGGGGTCTCCCTCAGAGCACTCGGGTCAGGAGACCGCCCTGGCCAGTATGTTGGACGCCCATATAAAGACCAGAGTGCACAATCTGGCCGCAGCTTTCCCGACTAGAACATGACAGCTTGATACATTTTTATGAGGCGGTCATGCTCCGGTCAGGAGACCTCTGGCCAATCTGTTGCACTGCGGTATGTGCACGGACTGGCCACGGGTCTCCTGTGCGGAGCATGACAGCCTCATAAAAATATATGCTGCTGTCATGTTCGAGCGTCTAAAAAAGTCCTTAGAGACAACAGCAGGGATGGGAGGATGTTGCACATATATCCCCACGGTATGGAGAAGACCGTATCTCCACACTCAGGGGAGGGCAGGGAAAACAGGCTCCAGAACAGAAGGGAAGCACAGAGGAAATTGATGCAAGACAAAGGTTGTGATGATATGTTGGCTTTTGAAGATAGCAGCACTGTGGAAGCACACAGCCCTCACATCCAGACTATATTACTGCAAGGGACACTCCCACAAGATAAAAACTTGATCAGGATCAAATTGTATAAAAAGTGGTCTGAAAATCAATCAAGGATCGAAGAATGCAGGCTGAAACTTAGTGCAATTTTATTAACTAAAAGGTAATCACTAAGGCCGGAGCCACACGACTAATGCGATCCTCTCATGACACACTGCTTACGCTAGCAGCACAGCAGGAGCCGAGTGCCATGCAAGTGTCACTGTGACTGAGGTCCGATCATGCGATCGGAGCTCAGCTGAGGGGGGCAGGCCAAGTCTGAGGAGGGGAGGGCCAGCGCTGCGAAGGAGAAGGAGGGATCTATCGCCCTCTCTCCTCCGTAGCCGGCTATTGTCATTCTCGCTCTGCACTCTCAGTACACCGGTGTACCGCTAATACAGTACGATCTTTCTCTCGCCCCATAGACTTGAATGGGTGCAAGAGAAAACAGGATCGCATTACACTTGCAGCCTGCTGCGATTGTTTTCTCGGTCCGATTGGGGCTGAGAAAATAATCGCTCATGAGTGCTGACACACAGGCTAATATTGGTCTGCGTGGAATGTGATGTTTTATCGCATTCTTCTCGGTCCGCTTTTCATGCCGTGTGGCTTTAGCCTAATAAGGAAAAATATTTTTGCCATGGAAAAAAAAGGTGTTGCTGTCAAAAAAGAAAAAGCAAGGAAGGTTCTCAACAGTGGGGAAAGGCTAAAAGTAAAATGTTGCCCTTTACTGTATGGGTTGTGGAATCTGCATTTCCTGGAAATATACATATATTTTTTTTAATAAACATGCTGTGTGTAACCCAGTCTGTCCACGCTACGTCTTGCAAACCGCCTTCAATACAAGTTCTACCTCAAGACTCAAAACATGCATGTGACCGCTTACATGAAAAGGAGAACTGTTTCTTTGTTCACGGAGTCACATGAGCATTTTGTATGTAGTAAGTGTAAAACCACAACACAAGTCAGGATGTATAAAGAGCATGCTTTGTCTTTATGGCAATTTAATTACCTCCAAGGGTTAAATAAAACCGGGATACATGAATGAAAATGTGACATACTGCTGTAAATGTATACGTTTTAGAGAAGGAAAAAAAAAAAACTTCATTTCATTAAAGTTGTGTAGAGAAAAGTTCTCAGCTCACAGATCAGGAGAATATATACGATTCACATGTCTACCCAGTCTCTGCAGTGTGACCTTGTGTCAGCCTTTGTGCACTAATATATGGTAACAGGGGTAAACATTAACCGGAATTGCTACATTGCACGGCTTATTCTCACCTGCGTGGAACTTAACCCTACGGTTAACAATCGTAGACCTTAGCACACCGCCACGTAGTATTGCTATTGAGGTGATGACAGAGGAAATATTGTAAACCATTCTAATCAGACACACAAAGGCTACAGCTTGTTTAAACAGGTTTATACTTTTACTATATTTGATATTATGTGTATTGTATAGCAGGCCAAAATTGCAACACAAGCAATGCCAGTCTAACATAAGGCTAACTGTACAAGCTTTTAACATTGGAATAATTCCTAAACTGTAGCCCCCCCAGCCTCTTTAAATAAAAGCACAAAAACATTGGGTAAAATATGCCAGATGGGACTCCAGCTCCTATTTAGAGAGGGATGGAACAAAAAAAAAAAAGGGCGATGCATCTAACGTGACCGTCCGTTTGACCACGCATTGTGGACTAATGATGCAGCGGTTGATAAGGGCTTGTGCATGAACATGAGCTGCCATGTTTTGTGTTGAGCGGTACACAGTACGTAATGGTGGCTCTGTTAGCACATGTAATAGTCATGAAATCAGTAGGGACATCAGCTTCAGGCCATTCCCTCCACACTGAGAAAAATAAAACACAATTTTGTGAATTATGGTGGTGAATGGTTGAAAAGCTGCCTGCCCCAGTTAAGTCTGTAGAGCAAATGTAATAAATAAAGGTGTCCAACATGATCTACAGTCATCTCCTGAAATGTGGGCTAAACTGTCCCTCCAGGTGTATCCCGTGTGGAGAAGAAAAATACTGCTTTGTTACATGTTGAACCCATAGCCAGGAGAAACAGAAGGGGGAGGCTGAGTGAATGTTGGTGGCGCTGTATATCCATAAGCGAAGCCAGGCTGAGGTGGCACCACACCATTGGTGCCTGCAGTAAGCATCAGTTGTTGACCTGCAAGGAAAGATGGCTACAGTAAGATTCAGCGGATGGTATTACAAACAATGCATAGGAATGTTAAGCGGTGTCTTAAGAATCTAATGTAAAAATTAGCACATAACAGATCAGCAGTTCTTACAATACAAAAAAAGGACGGAGAGCATTTTACATCTAGAATTAACATTGGTCAAAAGCAGACTTTGTATGTGTGTATAAAATTTTATACACACACCCATTTATACACACACACACACTTCTTATTAATGTACACTCTGCACTCTTGACAGGAAAAACCCCCCAGAAATGTAGACATTTCTGCAAATTTATTAAACAAGAAAAACTGAAATATCACATGGTCATAAGTAGGGCTGAGCGTATCCGGACTGTAAAAGTAAAGATTCTGGGTGCCGGATCCGGAATTCCATGTGCAAGATCTGGATCCGGTACTGGGGAAAATAATTGACAAATAAAAGAAAAACAGAGCTAAAACAGTGTTTTATACTTAACGAGACTCTGTGTCATGGCGGCACACTGCTTTCGGGTCACGCATTCATTTCCTGTGCATTGTATACACACAGCTTTCAGTGTTTTCCACGCCCACCGGCCGTCCTCACATCTGTGATTAGTTGCAGGCAGACGCGCACCCAGCCTGTGACAGTATCTGCCGTGCAGTCATCGCGGCTCAGTCATTGTCTGCACAGCCAGCAGTTGTGCTCTATGGCAGGTGGCTGTGTTATGTAGCAGAGCTGAAGCAGCGTGGGACCTCCTGTGTATTATGCCGCACCTGCAGGGTGTCGGGGGTTAATAAAGAGGTGAAGGAGGGTGTGTGTTTTGTACTTTATTCCAAATAAAGGATGTTTCTCTGTGTCTGTTTATTTACTTTCATTTACAGGTTAGTGTGATGCCGGTATCTCAGACACCTGTGCCATCACTAACCTAGGGCTTAGTAGCAGCGCTGCTGTTAACCCCTTATTACCCCGATTGGCACCGCTCCAGGCCAATGGGAAGAGCCGGTAAAGCACTGGGATTGTCACATCTAATAGATGCGGCAATACCAGGCGGCTGCTGGCTGAGAATACCAGCCCCCAGCCGGCTTTATCTTGGCTGGGTATCAAAGTTAGGGGGGACCGCAAGTCTTTTTTTTTAATTATTTATTTAAAATAATAAAAAAAAAAAAGGCGCATGCATTTTCTTTTGGGCCGGAGTCACACTTGCGAGGGACTCCCACGAGTGACATCGCAGCACAGCCACCTACACTTCTGACAGGAACGTGCATGTGTTTCTAGGTACATGCACGCTCATGTTCAGAGAGCGGCAGGCTGTGCCAGGTGCTGTCATGCCAGACTCGCCTGAGTCTGACAACGCATCACCGGCACAGCCGCGCACACTTCTGACAGGAACGTGCATGTGTTTCTGAAGCACATGCACATTCACCATACTGACCCGCAGACACTTGCACTGCTTTCCATGCCCATCGGCCGTCCTGCCGCCTGTGAAAGGTTGCAGTCAGCTTACACGCTGCCACTCAGTGAGGGGGGCGCGTCTAACTGCAACTAATTACATGCGCCAGTGGGCAGTCAAAACAATGAATAATAAATTGTCGGCTGCAGAAGGGAAAAGCGTGATCCGGAAGGAGTTTGCAGCCATGACACAGCCTTGGGTGAGTAAACCGCGCGCTTCTACCCCCCTATACCCTCCACAAACGTTTTTAATATCCGGTTTCTGGTCCCCAATGACTTATATGGGCACCTGAATCCAGAGCGGAAGCAGACTTTTTTTCTTCAATCCGGCAGTGATCCACCGGTCCCGGATTTTGGCGGGTTTTATCAAGTCTCGTCATAAATATTCAGACCCTTTGCGCAGTATTAAGTAGAAGCACCCTTTTGAGCTAGTACAACCATGAGTCTTCTTGGGAATGATGCAATAAGTTTTTCACACCTGGATTTGGGGATCCTCTGCCATTCTTCCTTGCAGATCCTCTCCAGTTCTATCAGGTTGGGTGGTGAACGTTGGTGAACAGCCATTTTCAGGTCTCTCCAGAGATCCTCCATTGGGTTTAAGTCAGGGCTCTGGCTAGGCCAGTCAAGAGTTGTTCTGAAGAGACTCCTTTGTTATTTTAGCTGTTTGCTTGGGGTCATTGTCTTGTTGGAAGGTGAACCTTCAGCCAAGTCTGAGGTCCAGAGCACTCTGGAAGAGGTTTATCTCTGTACTTGGCCGCATTCATCTTTCCTTCAATTTCAACCAGTTGTCTTGTCCCTGCAGCTGAACACCACCCCCATAGCATGATCCTGCCACCACCATGTTTCACTATTGGGATTGTATTGGGCAGATGATGAGCAGTGCCTTTTTTCCCCCACACATACCGCTTAGAATTATCACCAAAAAGTTTTCTCGGTCTCATCAGACCAGAGAATCTTATTTCTCATAGTCTAGGAGTCATGTGTTTTTTTGCAAACTTTATGCGGGCTTTCAAATGTCTTGCACTGAGTAGAGGCTTCCGTCAGGTCACTCTGCCATAAAGGCCCGACTGGTGGAGGGCTGCAGTGATAGTTGACTTTGTGAAACTTTCTCTCATCTCCCTACTGCATCTCTCGAGCACAGCCATAGTACTATTGGGGCTCTTTTTACATCTCTCACTAACGCTCTTGTCCCACAATTGCTCAGTTTGGCTGCACGGCCAGGTATAGGAGGAGTTCTGGTGGTCCCAAACTTCTTCCATTTAAGGATTATGGAGGTCACTGTGCTCTTAGGAACCTTGAGTACTGCAGAAATAATTCTGTAACCTTGGCCAGATCTATGCCTTGCTACAATTCTGTCTGAGCTCCTTGGGCAGTTCCTTTTGACCTCATGATTCTCATTCGGTCTGACATACACTGCGTCATGGCAATTTTTATTATACGCTAAGTAACCTAACCTCACCCTCAACCTCCTCCATATGGGCCCACATAGAAAATATTGCTCCCAGTGAAGCTAGTTAGTGTTCCCATATAGAAAGACAACCCTGTCAACACCCCGACAGTGTCCTCCATAAAGTATATTGCCCCTATAGCTCAGCTACATCATCACACACATACCTTGCATGCTCCTAGATTCCGCTGCCTAGCTACGGAATCTTACCTTTACTGTTCAGTCAATGCAGAGACTAAATGTCCTGCAGGACCTATATGTGATGTGGGAATGTCATGTGACAATGCACAACAACAAAACATTTGTATTGCGCTTTTCTCATATTGGGCTAAAAGCACCAAAGGATCCTGGCTGGATTGCCCATCTCTGCATAGACAATGGCTGAGAAGGAATCTGATGGCTTTTGCTCCACCATTATATTATACAGTATTAGTGTCCTCTGAAAACACATACAGCTGAAGTCTGGACATAGCTCCTACTTCCAGCGAAACAGCTACCAAAATTCAGGTCAATTCCGCCGGATACGGGACAGCTGGGAGGTATGGTGCATATACGAGACTGTCAAGTTTGAATCCAAAGATCTGTGGCCAGGCTGTATTTCATAGAATTCAGATGTCCATGTATCGTGGTCCAAATACAGACTCTTTTTTTGATTAGAGGGGTGAGGTGACGTGAACAGCATGGCACTGCTTAGCCAGTCACTGAGCCCAGTGCACCACCACCCTCTGCTCTAGGACTGAGCTCAGTGGCTGAATAAAGATGTGACAAGTTGACGTAACGTTATATCAATAATCACAACAACGGGACTGCAACAGCAGTGTAGGACTACCTGAAGAGTTTATTTTATATTGTACTTTTGCGGGACAAGTTGTACTTTTGTAAGACACTGCTAATTTTACCATATAGTGTACTGGAAAACCAAGGAGAGTGGGCTTATTTTTTGTGCCATGAGCTGGTGTTTACTTTTTTTCTCATTACACTGTTTACCAATTGCATTAATTTATTTTATAGATCAGACAATTCTGAACACAGATATACCCAATGAGGTGGTGGTGGTGGTGGTGGGGTGATTTCAAACTTGAGGGTTGTTTTTTTTTTCTAAATATTTTTTTTAATTTTACTGCATTTAATAGTGCTCTTAGGCAACTTGAAACTGCGATTGTATGATCGCCCGTGCTATACAGAGCAGTGCATCAGTACTATGTATAGCACAAATCACAATCTCCTATGAAAGTCGGCCCATGGAAAATCATAATGACAGTCACGGGGGTAATCCGCAGACTCCTTGCTGTTATGACAACCCATTGGGGGCACACCGATGGGCAGGAGAAATGACACTCCCCGATGGTACCTACTAAATGCTGCTGTCAGACTGGCAGAAGTATTAAACTGCATAACAGTCACAGGCAGAGCTCTGCTCTACCAGTGACTGTTAAAGGCCCTTAATGATTGATTGAACCAGCCATCATGTGCAGGGAAAAACATGGGCTCCGTGTGCAAGCCCGTAATCAAGGGAGGGACACTAGTTTTGACATAAATATATGTCAAAAGTCTTGAAGGGGTTAATAATACAGTGGGACTGGGGTCTGTTCAGCATGGTATAGTGGCACAGATTACACACACACACACACACACACACACACACACGTTAGTTTTGCTCTGTGCTCTCTCTTCCCCTCACTGTGCTGCAATGCTAAGTTTACAGCGCACATCAGGAGGTGGATTCAGCTACACACCTAGGGGGATGACGTCACTAGAAAGGAGGCAGCATTGACCTCTACATGTCAATGTATACCTCCACCACTTCATCCTGCTCATGGTGGTCCGCTATATTCTACACTAATGCTCTAAGGAAGCAGACCGCCGTGAGCTACGAAGTTGTGATAGGGAATAAATGTATATTATATGGGGATCCCAAAAACAAGGCCTACATCTATCTTGAGAACAGGGCACTGTCTCAGACTGCAATCAGTGGTGAGGTGGTCAGAATGCCCATTAATTTTTATTGAAATTTCGACTTCTCCACTGAAAGAAGGCTTTGTTCTCGAGATAGCTAAAGGTTCCATTGGTCCTGTGAATGTGCCATAAATGTACAAGATAGAAGCATCTTACAGGGGTATTCCTAGTTATATCAGGGGTGCATCAATTTCACATTTCCAGTCTTGGTTTGGTCACTATACATTAATCAAACCAAATTACCTTATTCATAAATTAAACTGACTGATTCTGTAACACTCACCAAATACTATTGGTGTTGGCTCTGTTACTTGTTCCTCTTCCTTCCTCAAACTTTCTGCAGCATGGAGCTTGTCCACCTGTTAAAAGAATGTAACTTTAAAGGGGTTGTCCACCCATTTTTTTTTTTCCCCCAATGATTTTCACTTACCATTGTCTGCATCTTCTTCAATAGCCTCTATTTCCATTTCTGGCACTGAGCGGCGCTATCCTGCACGCTCAGTGCCTGTCACATGACCCCCTGGAGCTGTGGCCGCCGGCATCCTCTGACGTCCCGGCATTTCCGGGCTCTCAAACAAGACGGGTACGTCACAGGATGCCGGCGCCACTCACAGTGACTGACAGGGCTGTGGGCGGTGACTACCGCACGTCACAGCACAGCATCGAGGGGAGGAGCCGGAGAACTTTACTGTGGAGCGGTGAAAGCAGACGCTTTCCAGCATTCAGCTGTGGCAGGTACGGGCTCCAGTCTGGAGTACAGGGGGGGTTTCCTCCACTGAAATCCCCCCTGTCACGCAAGTATCTGATCACACTGTCCACCCGCCCGCTCTGCTCAGCTGTCAGGAGAACGGGCGGTGTCGGCAGTGTGATCATATACTCCCACCAGCAGCACAGCTGCATGGGACCAATCTGCTCCACTCTGTCACCTGCACTACAAGTCCCACAGTGGAGACAGTGACATGCTCTGCTCTGACACATAGTTTGCTGCATGTCACTAATTGTCTCCACTATGGGACTTGTAGTGCAGGTGACCGGATGATACATGTCACTGTCTCCACTCTGTGATTTCTGCTGCATACTACCAACTGTATACACTCTCACCTGCACAACAAGTCCCAGAGTGGATACAGTGACATGCAGCACACTATGTGTCAGAGCAGAGCATGTCACTGTCTCCACTATGGGACTTGTAGTGCAGGTGAGAGTGTATACAGTTGGTACTATGCAGCAGAAATCACAGAGAGGGGCAGTTAGTGACATGTATCATCCGGTCACCTGCACTACAAGTCCCAGAGTGGAGACAGTGACATGCAGCACAGAAAGACCAAAGGATAAAAGCTCTATTACCATGATTAGGCAGTGCACACAGGAAGGAGGGGAGGGAACTGTTGTGGTGGAGATCTGAGGGGAGGGAACAGTCAGAATGGGTTGGGAGATAGATTGCTAGTTACTGCAAAGGATTATGGAAGTTGTAGTAACTGAACACAGGAAGTTAAGAGAGAGATTAACTCCATCAGAGCTGGAGCCAGAAATGAAGATGTTATGCTAGACCATGATAAAAGATAATATTGGTAAAATAACATGATAGATGTGTTTAGAGGCACATAATAGCAAGATTTATCAAAAAAAAAAAAAAACAGTTTTGGTAACTGGACAACTTCTTTAATGTAACAAAAAAGTCATTAAAAAATTTGGAAGTGGTTAATTTGGAGAAACTACTTGTTATACTAGGTATTCTGAGCTACTTTGTTCTTGTTTAATTGATTTATTAAAAGTGCAGAACGTTTGTACATTTTGTAATAAACCAAATTTGCCGTGGGGCTGAAGAGAAGGGAATTTTGTTTACTTACCGTAAATTCCTTTTCTTCTAGCTCCAATTGGGAGACCCAGACAGTGGGTGTATAGCTACTGCCTCTGGAGGCCGCACAAAGAACTACACTTAAAAGTGTAAGGCCCCTCCCCTTCTGGCTATACACCCTCCCGTAGGAGTACGGATTCCTCAGTTTTAGTACCAAAGCAAGAAGGAGGAAAGCCAATAACAGTTTCAAAAACAAATTCAATCCGATAACAAGATCGGAGAACTTAAGAAACAACATGAACAACATGTGCACCCGAAAAACGAAACCCTAAGAACAAATAGGGCGGGTGCTGGGTCTCCCAATTGGAGCTAGAAGAAAAGGAATTTACGGTAAGTAAACAAAATTCCCTTCTTCTTTTTCGCTCCTAATTGGGAGACCCAGACAGTGGGACGTCCAAAAGCAGTCCCTGGGTGGGTAAAAAGATACCACATGAACGGGCTGTCAGACAGCCTCTTCCTACAGGTGGGCCACCGCCGCCTGAAGGACCTGTCTACCTAGGCTGGCATCTGCCGAAGCGTAGGTATGCACTTGATAGTGTTTGGTAAACGTGTGCAGACTCGACCAGGTAGCCGCCTGGCACACTTGCTGAGCCGTAGCCTGATGCCGCAATGCCCAGGACGCACCCACGGCTCTGGTAGAATGGGCCTTCAGTCCAGATGGAATCGGAAGCCCAGCAGAACGGTATGTGTGAAGAATTGGTTCCTTGATCCACCGCGCCAGGGTGGATTTGGAAGCTTGCGATCCCTTATGCTGACCAGCGACTAGGACAAAGAGCGCATCAGAACGGCGTAGAGACGCCGTGCGAGAAATGTAAATCCTGAGTGCTCTCACCAGGTCCAACAGATGTAAACCCTTTTCAAATTGGTGAACTGGATGCGGACACAAAGATGGCAAAGTGATATCCTGATTGAGATGAAAGGAAGAAACCACCTTGGGAGAAAACTCTGGAATTGGACGCAGTACTACCTTGTCTTGGTGAAACACCAGGAAGGGAGATTTGCAAGATAACGCCGCTAGCTCGGACACTCTTCGAAGAGACGTGACCGCCACAAGAAAAACTACCTTTTGTGAAAGCCGAGAAAGGGGAACCTCTTTCAAAGGCTCGAAAGGCGGCTTCTGGAGAGCAATGAGAACCTTGTTCAGATCCCAGGGTTCCAATGGCCGTCTGTAAGGAGGATAAAAACGACTCCAGCCCTCGGCGCTGATGCACTGACCAGCGTCCCGCCCCTCTCCTGACTGGCAGGTCTGGGGGCGGGAACGAACGGAAGCAGGCCGCAAAAGCCGGGGACTCGAGTTATCAGCGCGGCCGCCGTAAAAGCGCGGCCCGCGCTGAAGTCCCCGGCGCACCACAAGTGCCAGCCGCGCCGCAGTCCCAGCGGCCGGCGCGACCGATTCCCAGAAGTGTGCCTGCTTCAGCGAAGCTGAATGAGGCCATGGCACAAGCGCCGCAGCGCTGATGTCCCCGGCGCACTACAACACCCAGCATGCTGCGGTGTGAGCGCCAAATGCACGGGGACACAGAGTACCTTGAGGAAGCAGGGCCATGTCCCTGATGTACTCCGCTCCATCCAGCATCTTCTCCAGGGGCTGTAGATGGAGCACGGTCTCAGTGCCTGGAGACCAGTAAATCCCACTTCACCCAGAGCCCTGTAAAAAGGGATGGGGAAGGAATCAGCATGTGGGCTCCTGCCGCCGTACCCGCAATGGGTACCTCAACCTTACAAACACCTCCGACATACAGTGGGGTGAGAAGGGAGCATGCTGGGAGCCCTGTATGGGCCCTCTTTTCTTCCATCCGACATAGTCAGCAGCTGCTGCTGACTAAAAACAATGGAGCTATGCGTGCGTGTCTGACCTCCTGCGCACAAAGCTAAAACTGAGGAATCCGTACTCCTACGGGAGGGTGTATAGCCAGAAGGGGAGGGGCCTTACACTTTTAAGTGTAGTTCTTTGTGCGGCCTCCAGAGGCAGTAGCTATACACCCACTGTCTGGGTCTCCCAATTAGGAGCGAAAAAGAAATTTTGATTACAACTATATGTCACTTGAAAAAAAGCAGTCCACTTTATAAGTCGAAATGTTAGGGTTAAATGTCCTAAAATAAAAGCATCTTGCCAAAAGCTAATAGCCCAAAAGCGGTTCCATATAATTAAGACCTCCCAGAGTATGTGCAGACATTTGCACCAAGACATATTACTTAATTTAATAAGATCTGTGTCAGAATTCAATAAGGGAATAAGAAATAGTTAACTTCTTTTCTCTGATTTTCTTAGAAGGGTTTTCCCATTAACAAAGTTAATTTTAACATTGATTTTAATCAATAGATGTTGGAAAATAGTACGTTTCTTAATTGAATTTGTTAAAAAAAACAACAAAAAAACAAACAAAAAAAAAAAAAAAACAACTTCCAGTGCAGATATAAACTTATATATGTGCCCCTGCTATGTACTGTGTAATGGCTGTGTCTGACCGTACATGGATATGGTCTGATCATAACATACCACAGCTCCTGGGTTTGGGAGGACGCAAAAGTATACAAATAGCACAGCATTGGATCGCAGCTAATTCATTCTGTGAGGTAAAGCATGAAACCTTACAGAAAGAATTGTTAGCAATCCCATGTATGTACCGTATTTTTCGTACTATAAGACACACTTTTGTCCCCCCAAATGTTGGGGGAAAGTGGGGGTGCGTCTTATAGTCTGAATATAGGGCATGGCTACGGGGAATAAGGGTGCTGCAGTGGAGCGGGTCATCGGCGGCATCAGCAGGCTGCAGCAGCGCCTGCCGTGACTACGTGGACCGGCTCATTTCATATGCATGCATCCTCCAGCCCATGATCAGCGCATTCAAGTGGGCAGGATGATGGGTGGGGGATTTGCCCATAATTAACAGCCGGCCCGCATGATCACCACTGGCAACTACAGCCTGGAGTGATCATGTGCGGCTGTATTCACTGCTCCCCGCGCATCATCAGCAGCCGGGGCGCAGTGAATAAGTATACTCACCCGTCACCGTTGAATGCAGCATCGCGATGTCTCCCTGTCTGCCGGCAGACAGGAGGACATTGCGATGCTGCAGGGAACGGTGACGGCTCCACACAGGTCAGCGGCGCTGCTGCTGACAGACAAGAAGATGAGCGATGCTGGAGTGAGGAAAGGTGAGTATAAAAGTTTATTTTTTTTTTGCGTTCCACAGGATGCAGGCCATATAGCAGAATGGGGTTTATAGCAGGATGGCAGGGGCATATACAAGTATGGTGCTATGTGGCAGGATGGTGGTATATAGCAGGATGAGGGCTTATACCAGGATAATAATAATTATAATAATTTTATAATAATTTTATTCATTTATATAGCGCTATTAATTCCACAGCGCTTTACATACATTTGCAACACTGTCCCCATTGGGGCTCACAATCTAGAGTCCCTATCTGTATGTCTTTGGAGTGGCAGTATATAGCAGGATGGGGGCTATACCAGGATGAGGGACATTATATATATATATATATATATATATATATATATATATATATATATATATATATATATATATATATATATATATATATATATATATATATATATATATATACACACACATATATATACACACACACACACATATATATACATATACACGCACACACACACACACACACAAGGATGGGTATTATATACAAGGCAGGAGGATCATTATAAGGATGGGGTACCTTCGTAGAGAATTTGAGGACATTACCCCCATAATAGTGTCAGCAGCAGATCCTTGCCCCATAACTGTGTGTCATGACCACTTTTTTTTTTTATTTTCCTCCTCTAAAACCAGGGTGCGTCTTAGGGTCCGAAAAATACGTTATACTTTTTTTTTGTCCTGGAGCTGGAGTATGATCAGACTATGTCCCAGTACAGTCAGACACAGCCATTACACAGTACATAACATAGCAGGGACACATACAAGATCTCAGTACAGGAACATTTTTTTAAATACTTCCAATTGTATAAATTATTATTCTAAGATCTATTGATTAATATAAACTTTGTTTATAAGACAACACCTTTAATCACGGAAAACCAATTAACAGATGCAAAATTCACTCGAATTTAGGCATCAAAAGTTCAATAATTTTTTTTTTTTTTTTTAAAAAGTCATGTGAAATCAAACGTGAACGTAGGCCATGATTTATCCGTTTTTGCCAGATTTAAGTCGTGAAAGGGTATGAAAAGTCACATTTTTTCTCCTAGCTAGGACAGGTCCACAAAAATTTGCGAGAGAATGGTCAGGAAATAGGGTGTGGGGAAGCTCATCCAACATAGTCTCCTGACTGGAGTAACATTTCTGATGAGAAGCATGGAGGTGAACGCCAGTGATAAGATGCGCCTAATTCACTGGGGTGGCATAAGTCTCAATGTATAATGGTACATCTTACTCATGTACATCAATCACAGACTGGCGTACCAAATGCTGGTCTTAGTGACTCAGACCCTGAGTCTTTTGTACCAAGAAAACAGTATGTAAAAGAAAAGAATACAAACACTCACTTTGGTTAAGTACTCTCTCATAACTTGGATGAAATAAGGCATGGCAAAGTCCATGATATTGTGTCTCCAGGCTAACTCTAATACAATGTCTGAATGCAGTAGGTCATAGCAGGTGAAGAGGGTCGCTGCGAAGCACTCATGTTTTCCCTCCTCAAGGAACCACTCGAGCAGCTTCTCCGCCAATTCTGTATCTTTCGACTCTGCAGCATAAAGCATTGCATCCTGCAGAAATACACAGACTCATGAAAAATTAGCTCAATTCAGTTTTTACAGTTTAGCAAAGGCAACATAAAGCAATACATATAAGAGATGTCTTGACAAACACAGCTGGTGTCAACTAAATATTTTACATTGCCTCTAAAACAGTTCCATCAATTAAAAAATAAAAATAGACGTGCCCAAATAGAGAAAATACAAACATTTCAAAATAATAGCACAGTAAAGGGATGGGGTGGGTAAATGAAAACTGGAGGGGAGGTTAGGGGCATGAAGCAAAGGGACTAAGAGTACCGTCACACTTTAGCGACGCTCCAGCGATCCCACCAGCGATCTGACCTGGTCAGGATCGCTGGTGCGTCGCTACATGGTCGCTGGTGAGCTGTCAATCAGGCAGATCTCACCAGCGACCAGCCCCCAGCGACGCTGCGCTTGGTAACTAAGGTAAATATCGGGTAACCAAGCGCTTGGTTACCCAATATTTACCTTGGTTACCAGCGCAAACCGCTTAGCGCTGGCTCCCTGCACTCCTAGCCAGAGTACACATCGGGTTAATAAGCAAACCGCTCTGCTTATTTACCCGATGTGTACTCTGGCTACGTGTGCAGAGAGCCGGTACTGGCAGCCTGAGAGCGGTGGACACTAGTAACCAAGGTAAATATCGGGTAACCAAGCAAAGCACATCGCTTGGTTACCCGATATTTACCTTGGTTACAGATTACCGCAGGCTGTCAGACGCCGGCTCCCTGCACATTCAGATCGTTGCTTTCTTGCTGTCAAACACAGCGATGTGTGCTTCACAGTGGTAGAGCAACATCAAAAAAATGAACCAGCGCTGTGTGTAATGAGCAGCGATTTCACAGCAGGGGCCAGATCGCTGCTCAGTGTCACACACAGCAAGATCGCTAATGAGTTCACTAGTGCGTCACAAAAACCGTGACTCAGCAACGATCTCGCTAGCGATCTCGCTATGTGTGAAGTACCCCTAAGGAACTATCCACTTTGATAAGTGGGAATTGAGGGCTATAACGGACTGCCAAGCCCAATCTAGGACATTTTGTGCCTTCACGGTTTAAATTTGCCTCAACGTACAAGTCCATGAATTTAACAAAATTCATAAAAAATTCACTGGTGATCTCACAGGATACTCGACAACTTCTCATGATTTATATAAGTTTACATTTAACCAGGTGAAAGAAAGATGCTGGAAATGTGCAGAATCTTTATGCGGTGTTCAATGTTCAAGGTCATTGCCACAAGTCAAATCAGCAAATTCAATTAAATGAGAATCCTTTACATAGGTCATATTTTGGGTTGAATTGGTGGCTTTACAAAAGCCATCCTACTCTACCTTATACAAGCGGTCCTTCTTACACAACTCCACACTCTGCTTCCAGCGGTTATTCCCCTTGTACAGATAGGCAGCAATCCTGCGAAACTCAATCAGCTCATGCTTCTCCAAGCGTTGTGCTAGGCTGATATTATCAAAGTTATCATACGCGTCAATGGATGCCCTTAGGCCCTGTGAATGAACACAACATCTTAAGAGTAAAGGTCCATTCTGACAGAAAAATAAATGGGAAGAAACGTTCCTGAGAATGCTCATTTCTTAATCATTGGTCTTGTCTAAACAGGCTAGTATTGCGATCGATTGCTGGGTGAAATCATAGTTCTCAGCAGCACATCATCCTGTGAATAATCTAGCTTTTCATTTTAATTTTTTTTATAAAAATCATAGAAGCCAAGAAAAAAGAGAATTTTGTTACTTACCGTAAATTCTTTTTCTTATAGTTCCGTATTGGCAGACCCAGACCATGGGTGTTTAGCTTCTGCCTCCGGAGGACACACAAAGTACTACACTTAAAAGTGTAGCTCCTCCCCCAGAGCTTATACACCCCCTAGTAGCCAGTCCTAGCCAGTTTAGTGCAAAAGCTGAAGGAGAATAGCCACCCACAAGTAGAACCGAGAAAGAACCGGAACAACCGGAGACTCTGTCCATGACAACAGCCGGTGATAACACACGGAACAAGAAAATTGCCAACAGGCAACAAAGAGAATTTTGTTTACTTACCGTAAATTCTTTTTCTTATAGTTCCGTATTGGGAGACCCAGACATTGGGTGTATAGCTTCTGCCTCCGGAGGACACACAAAGTACTACACTCAAAAGTGTAGCTCCTCCCTCTGAGCTTATACACCCCCTGGAGAACCAGATCTAGCCAGTTTAGTGCAAAAGCTGAAGGAGAATAGCCACCCACAAGTAAAAACAGAGCAAGAACCGGAAAAACCGGAGCCTCTGTCTACGACAACAGCCGGTGATAACACGCGGAACAAGAAACTGCCAACAGGGAGGGTGCTGGGTCTCCCAATACGGAACTATAAGAAAAAGAATTTACGGTAAGTAAACAAAATTCTCTTTTTCTTTATCGTTCCTATGGGAGACCCAGACATTGGGACGTCTCAAACCAGTCCATGGGTGGGAATAAACAGAAAAACTGAGAAGTAGGCGGAGCCTAACTTCACAAGTGGGCGAAAGCCGCCTGAAGGATGCGTCTGCCCAAGCTCGCATCTGCCGAAGCATGAGCATGCACTTGGTAGTGCTTTGAAAAGGTATGCAGGCTAGTCCAAGTGGCAGCCTGACAGACTTGCTGAGCCGTAGCCTGGTGCCTGAAAGCCCAAGAGGCACCGACAGCTCTGGTCGAGTGTGCCTTGATCCCCGGCGGGAGAGGCACCTGAGAACACTGGTAGGCATCCGAAATGGTTGACCTAATCCAACGGGCTAAGGTCGGCTTAGAAGCAGAGAGGCCCTTACGCCGACCTGTGGTTAGCACAAAAAGAGAGGTGCACCGCCTAAGAGCAGCGGTGCGAGATACATAGATCCGGAGCGCCCGCACGAGATCCAGAGTATGCAACGCTTTTTCAAAGCGATGAACAGGAGCCGGACAAAAGGAAGGTAGGGTAATGTCCTGGTTAAGATGGAAAGGAGAAACCACCTTAGGAAGAAAGTCCGGAGTCGGACGGAGAACCACCTTGTCTTGATGAAAAACCAAAAAAGGTGACTCCGAAGAGAGCGCAGCTAAATCAGAGACTCTCCTGAGGGAAGTTATGGCCACTAGAAAGACCACCTTCTGTGAAAGACGAAACAAAGAAACCTCCCTAAGAGGCTCAAAGGGGGGTTTCTGCAAAACCGTGAGAACCAAATTGAGGTCCCAGGGATCCAAGGGCCGCCAGTAAGGCGGGATGATGTGAGACGCACCTTGCATGAAGGTGCGGACCTGAGCCAGCCGGGCGATACGCCGCTGGAACAGAACTGACAAAGCCGAGACTTGTCCCTTGAGAGAGTTGAGGGATAGTCCTAGCTGCAGACCGGACTGTAGAAAAGACAGAAGGGTCGGCAAGGAAAAAGGCCAAGGAGAATGGCCGGAAGAGCGACACCAGGACAGGAAAATCTTCCAAGTCCTGTGATAGATCTTGGCAGAGGAAGACTTACGGGCCCGAGTCATAGTGGAGATGACTTCAGGGGGGATACCAGAAGCCGTCAAAATCCAGGACTCAAGAGCCACGCCGTCAATTTGAGTGCCGCAGAATTCGGGCGAAAAAACGGACCTTGCGAGAGCAGGTCTGGACGGTCCGGAAGATGCCACGGCATCTCCACGGACAGTTGGAGCAGGTCCGAATACCAAGCTCGCCTGGGCCAGTCCGGTGCAATGAGGATGACTCGACGGCCCTCCATTCTGATCTTGCGCAGGACTCTGGGCAAGAGAGCTAGAGGGGGAAACACGTAGGACAGACGAAACTGGGACTAGTCTTGAACCAGAGCGTCCGCGGCGAAGGCCTGAGGATCGTGGGAGCGAGCCACGTAAACCAGAACCTTGTTGTTGTGACGGGATGCCATTAGGTCCACGTCCGGAGTGCCCCACTTGCGGCAGATTGACTGAAACACTGCCGGGTGCAGGGACCACTCGCCACCGTCCACGGATTGACGGCTGAGATAATCTGCCTCCCAGTTTTCTACGCCAGGGATGTGGACTGCAGATATGGTGGACTTGGAGTCCTCCGCCCATTGAAGAATGCGTTGGACCTCCAACATTGCCAGGCGGCTGCGTGTCCCGCCTTGGTGATTGATGTAGGCAACCGCGGTCGCGTTGTCTGACTGGACTCGAATGTGCCTGCCCGCCAACAGGTGGTGAAAGGCTAGGAGAGCTAGAAGCACAGCTCTGGTTTCCAGCACATTGATTTAAAGGGCTGACTCGGACGGAGTCCAAGTGCCCTGTGCTCTGTGGTGGAGATTTACCGCTCCCCAGCCGGATAGGCTGGCATCCGTGGTGAGAATCACCCAGGACGGAGTCAGGAAGGAGCGCTTTTGGGACAGGGAGAGGGGTCGAAGCCACCACTGAAGAGAGCTCCTGGTCCGTGGCGACAGAGCCACTAACCTCTGTAAGGAGGAAGGCCGCTTGTCCCAACAGCGGAGAATGTCCAGCTGCAGAGGACGCAGATGGAACTGGGCAAAGGGAACCGCCTCCATAGAGGCCACCATTTGACCCAGCACCTGCATCAGGCGTCTGAGGGAATAACGGCGGGGCCTCAGGAGAGAGCGCACCGCTAGCCGGAGAGACTGCTGTTTGTCTAAGGGCAACTTCACAAGTGCCGGCAAAGTCTCGAACTGTATCCCTAGGTACGTGAGACTCTGGGTCAGAGTCAGAGTGGATTTGGGAAGATTGACAATCCACCCGAATTGGGCTAGGGTGGCGAGAGTGAGCGAAACACTCCGCTGACAGTCTGCGCTGGATGTACCCTTGACCAGAAGGTCGTCCAGATAAGGAAGCACTGCTAACCCCTGGAGGTGCAGGACCGCAATCACTGCCGCCATGACCTTGGTGAATACCCGAGGGGCCGTGGCTAACCCGAAGGGGAGAGCCACGAATTGGAAATGTTCCTCTCCTATCGCAAAACGTAACCAACGCTGATGTGACACTGCGATTGGCACACACTGCGATTGGCACATGTAGATAGGCATCTCTGATGTCGATGGACGCCAGGAACTCCCCTTGGGTCATAGAGGCAATGACTGATCGCAGAGACTCCATGCGAAAATGCCGCACCCGGACATGCTTGTTGAGAAGCTTGAGATCCAGGATGAGCCGGAAGGTACTGTCCTTTTTTGGAACTAGGAAGAGATTTGAGTAAAAACCTCTGAACCGTTCCTGAGCGGGAACTGGGACAATCACTCCGTTTTCCTGCAAGGACGCCACGGCCTGCGAGAAGGCGGCGGCCTTTGAGCAGGGGGGAGTTGAGAGAAAAAAATCAGTTTGGAGGGCTGGAAGAGAATTCTATCCTGTAGCCGTGAGATATGATATCTCTCACCCACTGATCGGAGACTTGCTTTAACCAAGCGTCGCCAAAGTGGGAGAGCCTGCCACCGACTAAGGACGTGGCTGGAGCGGGCCGAGAGTCATGAGGAAGCTGCCTTAATGGCAGAACCTCCTGCGGTCTTCTGCGGACGCGCTTTTGGGCGCCAGTTGGATTTCCGATCCTTGGCTGAGTTAGCGGACGAGGCGGAAGGCTTAGAGGATGACCAGTTGGAGGAACGAAAGGAACGAAACCTCGATTGATTCCTACCCTGGGCGGGTTTCCTGGTCTTAGTTTGTGGCATGGAAGTACTCTTCCCGCCAGTAGCTTCTTTAATGATTTCATCCAGCTGTTCACCAAACAGCCGTGAACCAGCAAAAGGGAGCCCAGCAAGAAACTTCTTGGAAGAAGCATCTGCCTTCCACTCTCGAAGCCACAAAATCCTGCGGATAACAAGAGAATTAGCTGAAGCCACCGCAGTGCGGTGAGCAGCCTCTAGCATGGCAGACATGGCATAAGATGAAAAAGCTGAAGCCTGAGCAGTTAAGGTAACCATCTCAGGCATAGATTCCTTGGTGAGGGAATGCATCTCCTCTAGAGAAGCAGAGATGGCTTTGAGAGCCCACACTGCTGCAAAAGTCGGGGAAAACGCAGCCCCCGCAGCTTCATACACAGATTTGGCCAGAAGGTCAATCTGACGGTCAGTGGAATCCTTAAGTGAGGTGCAGTCAGCCACTGACACAACGGTCCGGGCTGATAGCCTAGACACCGGAGGGTCTACCTTTGGGGAGTGAGACCACTCCTTGACCACCTCAGGTGGAAAGGGAAACCGGTCATCAGAACCACGCTTTGGAAAGCGTTTGTCAGGGCAGGCCCTGGGTTTGGTCACAGCGGTGTGAAAACTGGAGTGGTTAAAGAACACACTCTTCACTCTCTTAGGCGAGGTAAACTGATGTTTTTCTGCCAAAGAGAGTTGCTCCTCTGACACTGGCGGATTGAGATCCAGCACAGAATTAATAGAACCAATCAAATCACTAAGATCTGAGTCACCCTCAGAGAAATCGATGGGATACATAGCCTCCGAGCCCCCAGTGAGGGCATCCTCCTCATCTTGAGAGTCAGCTCTTGAGACAGAGCCGTGGGATGGGGAGGGGGGGGAAACCCTGCGCCTTCTCTTAGAAGGACGGGGTCTGGGATCAGATGATGAATCCTCCGTGAGCTCCGATGGACGGAGGTCAGAGGATAGGAGTCCTCTGTCAAGAGTATTTGAGGCACCCTGTGAGGGAGGCTGATGCATATTCATCAAAGTCCTGGACAAAAGTCCCATGGACTCAGCAAATGACTGGTATATGGACCTAGAAAAGGACTCTACCCAGGCCGGGGGTTCAGTCACAGGTGCAGCAGCAGCCTGAGAGACCACTGGGGGTGAGACTCCAGGCTGTGGCACCGCCAAGTTAGAGCAACCATCACAGTGTGGATAAATGCTCGGCTCAGGCAGCAGGAGCTTACATGCAGTACATGCAGCATAAAGCTTTGGAGCCTTGCTCCTTGTGTGAGACATGCTGCTGGAGTGGGGGCTTTGCAGAGAATGAACCCCAGGGAGAATATACAGAGGTCCACAACCGGAGACCGGCTGTGGCTTACCAGACCGCTGAGCGCGGTGTTGTGTGCCCTCCAGATCCCGAAGCCCGGTCCCCCAGTGCGCAGCACCTCAGCAGAGATGCAGAATGCAGGATGTCCCAGAGCAGAGTGAACTCTGCCTGAGAAATGGCCCCCGGAGCGAAGAGAGGGGGCGGGACTAGGGGCGTTCCTATAAAAGAGCGGGAACTGCAGGGCTATAGAGACCTGCAGGGAAGGAGGGACGCCCCAACAGTGGGGAGCGTCCCTCCCCTGTGTAGAACGGCCGCCGGGAGGAGCCGAACCTGTCCCTCTGCATGAGTGACATGTGAGGGCAGGAAAATGAAACTAGGCCGCCGGCGAAGCCGGGGCCTAAATTTAAGCGGCGAGGCCGACAAGCAGGCACCATCGGCGCGGTTCTCAGGCAAAAGCTAGAGAACCCGCCGGAAAAGTTAAAAACAATCACATACAGCATACTCTCCCCTTACAATAAAGAACCGGGACCCCCAAAAAAAAAGTCTCAGGTACTTAGCTGCTGAGACGCAGGGCCATGTCCCTAGGGATGAGTGCTCCGGTCCAACAGAATCCTCAAGGGGCTGTGGATGGAGACCGGACTCCTGCCAGGCATGGAGACCGTGCTGGCTCCCACTTCAAGCCAGAGCCCAGAAGGGATGGTGAAGGGGCGCGGCATGTAAGGCTGCAGCCTTGTAAATCAACCTTAACAACACCGCCGACACAGTGGGGTGAGAAGGGACATGCCGGGAGTCCAGACATGGACCCGCTTTTCTTCAAACTCTTTCCAAAAGTCAAACAAATCAGATGAGAATGCATGTGTGGATGTATGCCTCCTGACACAAAGCAATAAACTGGCTAGGACTGGCTACCAGGGGGTGTATAAGCTCAGGGGGAGGAGCTACACTTTTAAGTGTAGTACTTTGTGTGTCCTCCGGAGGCAGAAGCTAAACACCCATGGTCTGGGTCTCCCAAAGGAACGATAAAGAAAATGATGTTACATAGTTTCTTATATCACTGATAAGTCACATCTCCTCCCACCCATGTCTGGCACGAATCAGTCATTCTTAAGAAATTGCTGCAAAAAAAAAAAAAAATAAGTGGCCAGACTAATTGACCATATCACCCACGTAGTCAATGATTGAGCTCAACAGATGTAAATGGCACGACCCCTTGAGTTCAGAATTGGCTACTGTCAAGGTGACTTCACCGCTGCACTCAAAACATATAACTGGCCAGTGGCAGGCAGTCGGTGCTAGAAGGAGGTGGGTATGAGTACCAGCTTGATTTGTTTTTTCGCTACTATTTGGTCGGGATCGACTTTTTTTAAACTCTTAAACTCTTTGTTTAAAAAGTGTTCTGATAAATTTCAGGGTTTTTTTTATCTAGAATCTGCAAATACCCTTTTTTTATAGATTTATAGAGGTTGTGCAGAGCCTCTTATTTGGCCAACTACTATGTCTCCAGACCAGATGTTAATATCAAAAATGTCTAAACCCCAAATACATATTGGATGGTGATGGATTCAGGCAACTTTTTTCTAATGTGTATTGAGGCCTTAAAGAGGTTTTTTGTTTTCAGAATACCCCTATCCCCAAGCTGCAGATTGTTAGAATAAAATAAAATAAAATAAAATAAAATGTTACCCTTCCCAGGTCAGAACCCGAGTCTCTACTGGTGCTCTAAGTGACTTTCACTGTCTGCAGCACTGACATCACATTGATTAGCGACTCGCACTATCTACATGGGCAGAGGTACTGAACTCATTTAATGGCTGTAAAGATTATCACGTGATTAGAGATAAGCGAACCCAAACTTTAAAGTTCAATGTTCGTCCTAAACACAGAGTTTACCAAAAAAAAAATCAGAGTTCGAGTGCTTTACGTATGCAAACCACTTTAGCAAGCATCAATGTGCTCCGGTACACTCAGTGCTCGGCCCAGTGCGAGCAACTTGCAGTGTTTTAATGGCTCACACTGGGGTAGATTTAGCATTATCAGATGTAGTGTAGTTTTTTTTTTTTTTTTTTATTTAAAAACCCGGCCCCTCTAGAAGTGCTTTCAATAACGTGCAGGACAAGTTTGGGTCCAGAGAAGAACTTTATCTAAAGTCCAGCTGAAGCCACCGAACCCGAACTTCCACGGGTCCGCTCATCTTTAGACGTGATGTAGTCACTACAGTCAACAACACCAGAAGCAGTGGCAGGGACCTGGAATTGTACCTCGGAATGTAAGTAAAGCGCAGGTGTTTTAGGTTTTTGTTTTTTTTTTAAAGAAACATGGGAACAAAAGTTTTCAGAAAAGTAACCCCTTCAGCCCCCGGGCATTTTGTGGTGTTCCTCTCTTTCTTCCAACAGCCATAACTTTTTTATTTTTCTGGCAATCTTGCCATATGAGGGCTTGTTTTTTGCGGACGAGTTGTACTTTTAAATGAAACCATAAGTTTTACCATATAGTGTACTGGAAAACGGCAAAAAAATTCCAAGTGCGGAAAAATTGCAAAAAAAAGTGTGATCGTACAATAGTTTTTGGGATATTTTATTCACAGCGTTCACTATATGGTAAAACTGATGTATCTCTGTGATGCCTGAGGTTGGTGCGAGTTTGTAGACACCAAACATGAATAGGTTTACTTGTATTTAAGGGGTTAAAAAAATTTCACAAGCTTGTCCAAAAAAGTGGCGCACGTTTTGCGCCATTTTCCAAAACCCATAGCGGTTTCATTTTTCGGGATCTGAGGCTTTTTTTTAAACTTTTTTTTATTTTACTAGTCCCCCTAGGGGGCTATAGCAATCAGATCGCTCTGCCCTATCTGCAGATCACAGCTACAGAGCTGAGAACTGCAAATTTGGTGCTTTATTTTCAATGGCGGCTGTATTTCGGCATTGAGAGGAAGTGACTCATGTTAGCTACAGGCGTCACCACATGACCCTGTGCTACCATGGCAACCACCGAAAGTCACGTGATCATGTCACGTTACTTCCGATGGGGGCGGGGTAAGTCACTGTCATGGCAGCGCGCATCTACATCTCGCTGCCAGATTTTGGCAGCGAGATGTAAGGTGTTCATGCCTGCGGGTGGAAGCGATTCCACTCGCGACTAGCAGGCACACATATCAGCTACTGAAAATAGCTGATATGTGCGCGGATCGCCACCGCCTGCCCACGGCAGGGGGCGGGGATTAACTGCACACGATCCATGACGTACCCAGTATGTCATGGGTCGTTAAGGGGTTAAAAACCCCTTTAAAACTTCTTACAGTATTTTACATATTGTTTAGATTGGAATAACACGAACAACAAACAGATTTACCTGGTAATCCTCCTCCTCTGTCAGCAAGTTGTTGAGAGCCTCATTGACAGACTTGTTGTTGTGATTTTGAACAGAGCGCAAGTATGGTTTAACAAGAGGCAACTGGTTCATCTAAAAAGATAACACAAATCACAGGTGACTTGATAACCAATGCACAAAGTGACATTCAATTTGACATTTAAGAAGGAAAGTCTGAGTGAGTAGAATTTAACAATTCTAGACTGATTAAACTGATTAACAAAATCCTCAAAGATTTTAGTAGTCACCTTAGAAAAGTAGTTGACTGTTCGTGTGTGATCCAAGCGTGGAGACAGGACGAGGAGAAGGTCATTCATTAGAAGAGGTTTGTACTCCAAGTAGAACTGGAGTGCTTTGTAATACAATTCCACATTAGCTACCTGCAAATGTTAAAGATAATTCATTGAACACATCCATAAAGTAAAGCTAAAATTTATCACATGACACATTATTGATATACCTTTGTGACAATGTCTTTAAATTGTCCTTCTTTCCAAGCAGCGGTGGGATGGCTCATCATGGTGATAATTGCATTATCATACTCTTCATACTTATCATATAGGAATACTAATTCTCCCCAAAGATGGGCATGTTCTGCTGCACGTAAAACCTGGGGGGGGGAAAAAAAAAAAAAATAAATCACAAAAAAGGCGTATATATTATGTGAGATATAGAGTAGTAATGAAAACAAACCAATACCGGATTTAAGAACTGATACCTTGGGGATGTTGACTCTGGACCAGAATAATTCTAAATGTTCACGCATCTTCTGAGGTTTAAATTTGGAGTAAAGAATGGCAAGCTCTGTGAACATGCCCATATGAGCACGCTCCAAACCCAGGGCAGCTTCAAGGAGGGCAATAAGCTCTTCAAAATATCCCCGATCCTAAGTGTAAAAGAAGCAGACGATGATAGGAATTTACAATAGTGTTACACTAGATTGAGCAGCATTGGGGATACAAATGTAACCAATAGGCCAACAGAGGCCACAAAATGTGGATGACTGGCAAGCATGCTATTACAGTTAGGCTTTAAATGTTTTTGAAGTTTTGAACATGAATTTTACAAGTTACACATTCAATAGTGTTCAACAGCATAGTGTATGGTTTCTACTGAACAGGAAATAGTAATAGCTTTTACCTCAACCATTATTGTGTCCCAACGCTGGTTACTCAAGAAGGATTTTAGCTTGACAAACCAGTAGTAACAAGCTATGTGGAGACACACTGCCACTGAATATACCAAAAAGGTCAGTTGAAAAAGATAGGCCACGTGCACATGTTGAGTATTTGATGAGGTTTTTACCTCAGTATTCGTAGCCAAAGCAGGAGTGGAACAATCAGAGGAAAAGTATAATAACACAAGCACCACTTCTGTATGTTATACCCACTCCTGGTTTAGGCTACAAATATTGAGGTAAAAATTCACCAAATAGTCAATGTGTGCAAGTGGCCTTAGATTGAATTGTAAAAAGACTCGGTCTTCTGCCTCTGTTCTTGCTGAATTCAGTCAACACGGACATCCTGAGGCGGATTATCAAAGTACCGTATTTCTCGGATTATAAAACACACTTTTCCTCCCAAAAGTTTGGGAGGAAAATGAGGAGTGCATCTTAAAATCCAAATATAGCTTACCGGGGGGCGGCAGCCAGGTGCCTGTGTGCGGGCAGCCGGGTGCCTGCTGCCTCTCTGTCCTGGAGGTCGGCTTGCCTCTCTGTGCATTCGGGCGGGTGGCATGCTGGCTGCCACTCTGTGTGGGCGGGCGGCTGTGCGGCAGGTCTCCCAGTGTGTCCGCGGTCCCACTTTCAAATGATGGCGCCGGGAGTCAGCGCGTGCGCAGATGAAGCTCTTGGATGAGAGCTGCATCTGCGCACGCGCCTCTCCGGGAGTCAGCGTGTGCGCAGATGGAGCCCTTGGGTGAGAGCTCAATCTGCGCATGCGCAGCTCCAGGCGCCATCATTTGAACCGGGACAGCGGACACACTGGGACACTCACTGCACTGGCCTGCTCCACCACTCACCCGCCGCCAGGGACCCGCCCCGGCTGCCATCATGAACCCACTGCGGCTGACGCTACTGCTTCATGTGACTCCGCTTCACCACCACTGCTGCCCCCCTCCAGTAAGACAACACCGGATTATCAGACGGACCCATTTATATTTTTATCTCTAAATTTGGGGTGCAACTTATAAAACAAAAAATATGGTATATAGATGATCAAATGTAATTTTACCCATTTACAGATTCAATTTAGGAAAAACATTCTGAAATGTCCCTTTTTCTGTAAATAATTTTTATTAAGTAGATTCAGAAACACAAACAACAAGTGTTTGCTTTCCATGTGTATAAAATAACAGATAATACATAATTCAATATTCAAGTAGCTTATAAGAGTATCAGAGTAGTCATAAAAGAAGTATCATCAATCTTAGCAAAAGAAGTATAAGTATTACCATTTAAAACCAATGTGGTAATAAAACTCGTCAACACTAAAAATTGTGGTTAAACAGCTGTATAGATATGAGTTAAACTAGCATTCCTTTGTAAAGACTAGATATAATTCAGAATAAAAGAGTAAGAAGAAAAAGATCTAACAAGAGGAAACTGAAAGTGTGAGGTAAAAAAAAAAAAAAAAAAAAGAAGAAGAGGGGGATAAGGAAAAGGGGGGAGGATGGGTAAACCGAGAACACCCCGCCAGGGACACTTGACTCCAATGGGGCAAAATTATCTTCATCCACTATTCTCCTGACAATCACCTCTATGACTGGAGACAAGGGAGCCACATCCCACCAATCCGTCTAACCTAGCCAGGAGGTACAATCAGGGACCTCCCAGAAAAGAGTCCACGAGAGCCACCTGCAAGTCTACTTGTCCCACTTGTCCCCATCATCTGCCATAAGGGACTCCATACGTTCCAGCCCCTCAAACCATTCCCTGACAGAGGAGACAGTAGTCGTCCTCTAATGTCTTGGGATGATCATTCGAGCAGCTATGAGGAAGAAACACAGGATGCACCTTTTGGACACGGAAAGGGAACCCGGCAACAAGGACAGCAAGGCAATCTGAAGTGTAGGGAGAATCAATATACCTGTTACTTAAAAATATCTCGAAAATTGCATCCCAGGACCACCAGATATGTTTCATAGTACCAGTTTCCGATTTACATCTCCAACAGGCATCCAGTACAGAAGGAAAAATTCTGTGCAGCAGGTCAGGGCATCTATACCATCTGGTAAGGATTTTTAAGTTTTTCTCCTGTGCGCCACAAGAGATCGACATTTAGTGAGAGAGTGTAAATATTTTAATGCAATCGTGTTGACCATGTGATCTGGAGTTCTCTCTGCCAAGTATCAATATAGGCCGGGACATTCCTATTCTGGGTTTCGCATAAGAGGCTATATATCAGAGAGATAGTGTGCTTTTGTGCCATAGTGAGCAAGAGTATGGACTCAAAAGGGATGGGGGTGGGGGGTGGGGTTGAGAGGGCACCTCCTGGGAATCTTTTTTGAAGAAATGTAGTCAGTTGAACATATTCCAGCCAAGACCATCTTTCCCCGGGCAGGTCTCCTGTAGGGCCTCGGAAGATGCTGCTCTAGACAGCCTATTAGCTACCTGCCCCAAGGTGACTCCTTCATGAAATTTTTAGAGGAATACTTTACATTTTTTTGGTGTGGTTGATTAGAGAAAAGAACAGAAATGGTGCCATTATTTAGTTTTCAGGAATTTACATTTCAATTTTTTGTGTCTGGTTAGTGACCTAGTGTCTAAGTAATTGTGAATCTTAAGCATTCCTCACCTGGTAATAACTGATGAGTTCCTCCAGCTCATCAGCGTGGATCACAATATGCAGCCCACACATTTGGGCAAGGCGAAACTCTGTGCCATCCACACAAGCAAAGCAAACCTAGTAAAGAGATTGCAAATTTAACATATACTTCGTAAAACCTACAAGGCAGAAAATACTGTGGAGTCCCATCTTTTATCAAAAGGCAACAAATTCCTTACTTCTTTCCATGTGCGGGTACTATTGGCCTTCCGTGCACTATCCACAGCAGCTTGATACTCCCCAAGATGCACCAAGGTTGATGCTAACCGGGCAAAATTTGACACATTGTTATAAAGAAGCTTGGCGGCATCATACATGCCCTCGTCATAACAGCGATCTCCCACCTAAAAAGTATAGGAAAATAAATTGTGATGTAAAATACTCATGACTTTGGAATAATGGTCAGAATACAACATTCACTGCGGTACCTGCTGGATGTGTGCATTATTAGGACCACTGACAAATTCTTCCAACTCAGATAAACGATTTGTTTTAGCCAAAGCAAATATAAGTTCAGTCTCTACATAGGACTCTCTAGCCTTTTTTCGTGCCATCTGTAAGAATTTTACAAGGTCCTCCCAGTTACCTGTAAAAACAGATATGTCAGCATATAAAGTAGTAAAATCAGTCCATATATCCATGATTATATAGGGTGATTAGGAATAAGAGTCTACTTAAATATCAATATTATCCTGACAAATTAGAGAATAAAGCACTCACTGTTTTTGCTTGCTGCCTGCACCACTTCCATGTAAGCAGAGGGGTCATCAGCTTTAATGTAGGAGTCAATGGCTTCCTTTACCAAGTCTTTCTGCAGCTGAGCTCTACCTAATTGACTCCAGACAGCAGGTTCATTACATCGCTCTGCAAATTCATAAGCACGATCCAGATTTCCAATGTGCTCAATTAAAACCTAAAAGAAAAGATATAAAAGAACAGGGGTATAAAGACATACATCCAAAAAGTAGCACAATCTCTCCTACTTATAAAGCCACTTCAATTTATGCAACCAAGTATACTCCGACACGCACTGACCATGCCCTCTATAGCAATGATGACAGAGCCGGGCATTGACAGTAATTCCCTGGATCAGTATATAGATACGATTCACGTCTGTTCCTTACCTGGATGGCAGATGTATTCACATCAAATTTCCTAAATATAGCAAAGGCCTCCTCAAAGAGTTGGTTGCTAATGGCAATATTAGCGATGTCTGGTGCATCGTAGTTATCCAGACGGTTGATGTATTCCATTACTCGAGTGCGGTCAGCTTTAATGGCCGTCAGTATGAGCAGGTTTTGCAGATTTCTGGAATAAGATATAAAATGTATGCAGTCTGGCTGATGTTTAACCTCTTCCCACCCAAGACCATTTGTACCTGTCTGACCAGGCTAAATTTGACAAATCTGAATATGTGTCTTTATGCGGTAATTATTCTGCAATGCTTCTACAGATCCTGATTCTAGTAATTCTGAAATATAGTTTTTTGAGAAACCTTGTACTTTGTGATGGTGGTAAATTTAGGTTGATATATTTAAAGAGAACCTGTCAGTAGATTTGGTGATTAAGCTGTAGCCACCACTAGTGGGCTCTTATTTATAGCATTCTAACATGCTGTATATAAGAGCCCAACCCGCTGTGTAGAACGTAAAAATCACTTTATAATACTTACCTAAATGGTCGCTGCGGTGGAGTGTGATCATATGGACGACTTTGTTCTCCGGTGCCTCCTCTTTCAGCTATCTTCGTCCTCCTTCTGAAGCCTCGCCGGTCCCGCGCAGGCGCACTACAATACTTTGATCTGTCCTACTCAGGGCAGATCAAAGTGCGCCTGTGCAGGACCTCAATGCCGATGCGTGTGCATGATGTAGGATGCGTTATGCACCCCAGCTTCAAACAACAAATGTGATATCTGCCTTGGAGCAACGCAGCGCAGAACTTAAAGCGTCAGAATCAAGGGAGATCCGGAATTTTTACCAGATATTTAACCCAATTTTTTCAAGCAAGTGACAGAACCTCTTTAAACTAGTCACTCCACACAAAATAGTTAATAAATAAAATTTACCATACTTACATACTACCTTAGGTCAGTATCATATTTGAAAAGTCTGTTTTTCACTAGGATACTAAGGCTATGTGCCCACGGGACTCTGTACCCGCAGATTTTGCTGCGGATTTATCTGGATTTTCTATATAAATCCGCAGGTGTTAGCAAGTACAGACACTCCCTATGTTATCCTATGAGACATGTGGAGTGTCTGTGTCCATGCTGCGGATGTCCCGCAGCCGCACATAACTGCATGTCAATTATTCCCGCGGAAATACCTGCGGAAATCCCGGCCCTCCACTATGGAGATAGAGGCCGGGACTTCCGCAGGTTAGTCGAATGAATGTCCGCATATTTACCGCAGCTATTTTGCTGGATTCCGGGAATCAGCTGCGGGAAACCTGCGGACGTACCTGTGGATATATCCGCAGGTACAAAGTCCCATGGTAACATAGCATAAAAAGGCTTAAAAGTTCAGCAGTTTTTTGTTTTTTTGTTTTAATTTCATTGAAAGAAATACAAAAGTTTTTCAAAACTAAATTTAGTACGTTTACGAACATTTTAAGTGTATCCCGGATTTAACGCAAAGTGGAAGGAAAACATGAAAATTATTATAATGAAGGGAATTTTGTTTACTTACCGTAAATTCCTTTTCTTCTAGCTCCAATTGGGAGACCCAGACAATTGGGTGTATAGCTACTGCCTCCGGAGGCCACACAAAGCATTACACTTAAAAGTGTAAGGCCCCTCCCCTTCTGCCTATACACCCCCCGTGGGATCACGGTTCCTCAGTTTTAGTGCCAAAGCAAGAAGGAGGAAAGCCAATAACTGGTTTAAGAACAAATTCAATCCGAAGGAACATCGGAGAACCGAAACCATTCAACATGAACAACATGTACCCGAAAAAACAAAAATCCCTAAGCAAACAGGGCGGGTGCTGGGTCTCCCAATTGGAGCTAGAAGAAAAGGAATTTACGGTAAGTAAACAAAATTCCCTTCTTCTTTGGCGCTCCATTGGGAGACCCAGACAATTGGGACGTCCAAAAGCAGTCCCTGGGTGGGTATAATAACCCCTCGTGATAGGACCGTAAAAACAGCCCTACCCTACAGGTGGGCAGTCGCCGCCTGAAGGACTTGTCTACCTAGGCTGGCGTCCGCCGAAGCGTAGGTATGCACTTGATAGTGTTTGGTAAAAGTGTGCAGACTCGACCATGTAGCCGCCTGGCACACCTGCTGAGCCGTAGCCTGGTGTCGTAATGCCCAGGACGCACCCACGGCTCTGGTAGAATGGGCCTTCAGCCCTGAGGGAACCGGAAGCCCAGCAGAACGGTAGGCTTCAAGAATTGGTTCCTTGATCCACCGAGCCAGGGTGGATTTGGAAGCTTGCGACCCTTTGCGCTGACCAGCGACAAGGACAAAGAGTGCATCCGAGCGGCGCAGGGGCGCCGTGCGGGAAATGTAGATCCTGAGCGCTCTCACGAGATCCAACAAATGCAAATCCTTTTCACATTGATGAACTGGATGAGGGCACAAGGAAGGCAAGGAGATATCCTGATTAAGATGAAACGGGGATACCACCTTAGGGAGAAACTCCGGAATAGGGCGCAAAACCACCTTGTCCTGGTGAATCACCAGGAAGGGAGATTTGCATGACAGCGCTGCTAGCTCGGACACTCGTCGAAGAGACGTGACCGCTACTAGAAAGGCCACTTTCTGTGAAAGGCGAGAAAGGGAAACATCCCTCATAGGCTCGAAAGGCGGCTTCTGGAGAGCAATTAGAACCCTGTTCAGATCCCAGGGCTCTAACGGCCGCTTGTAAGGAGGGACAATATGACAGACCCCTTGCAGGAACGTGCGTACCTGAGGAAGTCGTGCTAGGCGCTTCTGAAAAAATACCGATAGCGCTGAGACTTGCCCCTTGAGGGAGCTGAGCGACAAACCTTTTTCCAACCCGGATTGCAGGAAGGAAAGAAAAGTAGGCAATCTAAATGGCCAGGGAGAGACTCCCTGAGCAGAGCACCAAGACAAGAATATTTTCCACGTCCTGTGGTATATCTTGGCGGAGGTAGGTTTTCTGGCCTGTCTCATGGTGGCAATGACCTCTTGAGACAATCCTGAACCCGCTAGGATCCAGGACTCAATGGCCACACAGTCAGGTTCAGGGCCGCAGAATTCTGATGGAAAAACGGCCCTTGAGACAGCAAGTCTGGTCGGTCTGGTAGTGCCCACGGTTGGCCTACCGCGAGGTGCCACAGATCCGGGTACCACGACCTCCTTGGCCAGTCTGGAGCGACGAGGATGGCGCGGCGGCAGTCGGACCTGATCTTGCGCAGCACTCTGGGCAACAGAGCCAGAGGTGGAAACACATAAGGAAGCTGGAACTGCGACCAATCTTGAACTAAGGCGTCTGCCGCCAGAGCTCGGTGATCGTGAGACCGTGCCATGAAAACTGGGACCTTGTTGTTGTGCCGAGACGCCATTAGGTCGACGTCCGGCATCCCCCAGCGGTGACAGATCTCCTGAAACACGTCCGGGTGAAGAGACCATTCCCCTGCGTCCATACCCTGGCGACTGAGGAAGTCTGCTTCCCAGTTGTCCACGCCTGGGATGTGAACTGCGGATATGGTGGAAGCCGTGTCTTCCACCCACGTCAGAATCCGCCGGACTTCCTGGAAGGCTTGCCGACTGCGAGTTCCTCCTTGGTGGTTGATGTATGCCACCGCTGTGGAGTTGTCCGACTGAATACGGATCTGCTTGCCTTCCAGCCACTGCTGGAAGGCTTGTAGGGCAAGATACACTGCTCTGATCTCCAGAACGTTGATCTGAAGAGTGGACTCTTGCTGAGTCCACGTACCTTGAGCCCTGTGGTGGAGAAAGACTGCTCCCCACCCTGACAGACTCGCATCTGTCGTCACTACCGCCCAAGATGGGGGTAGGAAGGATTTCCCTTTCGACAATGAGGTGGGAAGCAGCCACCATCGAAGAGAATCCTTGGCCGCCTGAGAGAGAGAGACGTTGCTGTCGAGGGACTTCGACCTCCCGTCCCATTGGCGGAGAATGTCCCATTGTAGTGGACGCAGATGAAACTGCGCGAAAGGGACTGCCTCTATTGCTGCCACCATCTTCCCTAGGAAGTGCATGAGGCGTCTCAAGGGGTGCGACTGGCCCTGAAGGAGAGATTGCACCCCTGTCTGTAGTGAACGCTGTTTGTCCAGCGGAAGCTTCACTATCGCTGAGAGAGTATGAAACTCCATGCCAAGATATGTTATCGACTGGGTCGGGGTTAGATTTGACTTGGAAAAGTTGATGATCCACCCGAAACCCTGGAGGGTCTCCAGCGCCACGTTCAGGCTGTGTTGGCATGCCTCTTGAGAAGGCGCCTTGACCAGCAGATCGTCTAAGTAAGGGATCACAGAGTGACCCTGAGAGTGTAGGACTGCAACTACAGCTGCCATGACTTTGGTGAAGACCCGTGGGGCTGTCGCCAGACCAAAGGGCAGGGCTACGAACTGAAGGTGTTCGTCTCCTATAACGAAGCGTAGAAAACGCTGATGCTCTGGTGCAATCGGTACGTGGAGATAAGCATCCTTGATGTCTATTGATGCTAGGAAATCTCCTTGAGACATTGCGGCGATGACGGATCGGAGGGATTCCATCCGGAACCGTCTGGTTCTCACGTGGTTGTTAAGAAGTTTTAGGTCCAGAACGGGACGGAAGGATCCGTCCTTTTTTGGTACCACAAACAAATTGGAGTAAAAACCGTGACCTTGCTCTTGAAGAGGAACAGGGATCACCACTCCTTCCGCCTTTAGAGAGCACACCGCCTGCAGGAGAGCATCGGCTCGGTCGGGAGGCGGAGACGTTCTGAAGAATCGAGTTGGAGGACGAGAACTGAACTCTATCCTGTACCCGTGAGACAGAATGTCTCACACCCAACGGTCTTGGACCTGTGGCAGCCAAATGTCGCCAAAGCGGGAGAGCCTGCCACCGACCGAGGATGCGGAGGGAGGAGGCCGGAAGTCATGAGGAAGCCGCCTTGGTAGCGGGTCTTCCGGCTGTCTTTTTTGGGCGTGACTGAGCCCGCCAAGAATCTGAACTCCTCTGATCTTTTTGAGTCCTTTTGGACGAGGAGAATTGGGACCTGCCTGAGCCTCGAAAGGACCGAAACCCCGACTGTCCCCTCCTCTGTTGGGGTTTGTTTTGTCTGGGCTGAGGTAAGGATGAATCCTTACCCTTGGACTGTTTAATGATTTCATCCAAGCGCTCACCAAACAGCCGGTCACCAGAAAATGGCAAACTGGTTAAACATTTCTTGGAAGCAGAATCTGCTTTCCATTCCCTTAACCACAAGGCTCTGCGTAAAACCACGGAGTTGGCAGATGCCACTGCCGTACGGCTCGTAGAGTCCAGGACAGCATTAATCGCGTAAGACGCAAATGCAGACATTTGAGAGGTTAAGGATGCCACCTGCGGAACAGATGTACGTGTGACCGTGTCAATCTGTGCAAGACCAGCTGAAATAGCTTGGAGTGCCCATACGGCTGCGAATGCAGGAGCAAACGACGCGCCGATAGCTTCATAGATGGATTTCAACCAGAGCTCCATCTGTCTGTCAGTGGCATCTTTAAGTGCAGCCCCATCCTCCACTGCAACTATGGATCTAGCCGCAAGTCTGGAGATAGGGGGATCCACCTTGGGACACTGGGTCCAGCTCTTGACCACGTCAGGAGGAAAGGGATAACGTGTATCCTTAAGCCGTTTGGAGAAACGCTTATCTGGATAAGCGTGGTGTTTCTGGACTGACTCTCTAAAGTCAGAGTGGTCCAGAAATACACTTAATTTACGCTTGGGATACCTGAAATGGAATTTCTCCTGCTGTGAAGCTGACTCCTCCACTTGAGGAGCTGGGGGAGAAATATCCAACATTTTATTGATGGACGCGATAAGATCATTAACTATGGCGTCACCATCAGGAGTATCCAGATTGAGAGCGGTCTCAGGATCAGAATCCTGATCAGCTACCTCCGGCTCATCACCCAGAGAATCCTCCTGCTGAGACCCTGACCAGTGAGATGAAGTAGAGGGCCGCTCATAGCGAGCTCGCTTAGGCTGTCTGGGACTGTCGTCCGTGTCAGAGCCATCACCCTGGGATGCGTGGAACACCCCCGGAGCCCGGAGCTGTTCCAACTGAGGGGGGCCAGTGAGCAATGAATCAACAGTGCCCATGGTCTGAGTTACTGGTCTAGACTGCAAAGTTTCTAGAATCTGAGACATAGTCACAGATAATCTATCCGCAAAAATTGCAAACTCTGTCCCCGTCACCTGGACAGTATTCACAGGTGGATCTCTCTGGGACACCTCCAGCAGAGGCCCCGGCCGAGCAGGGGGCACAGGGACCGAACACTGCACACAATGGGGGTCAGTGGAACCTGCCGGTAGAACAGCCTCACAAGCGGTGCAAGCAGCATAAAAAGCCTGTGCCTTGGCACCCCTGTTTTTTGCGGACGACATGCTGTATTCTCCACAGAGCAATCCAGGAGGGTATATAGCCAAGAATCACCAGCGACCGTTTAGTGCAATGTATAGCATGCAAGCATAAAAATACAATTGAACACTTCGTCACTAGTGGGGTCAGCACCGGAGGTGCCGCTTACCGCCCGCTAAAAGCGGGTTGTAGTCGCCAGAATCCCGTGCCTGGGTCTCCCAGAACTTGTCTCCCCTTTCCAGCTCAGCCTGCACATCAGGAATGGCTGCCGGCGTTCTGTGAAGAGGGGCGGACCGTGGGCGTGCCTCAGACAAAGTGCGGGAAACTGGCTTCCCACTGTGCTCAATGTGAGGGCTGGAGTATGTAAAGCAGATTCCAGCCCTCAGCGCTGACGTTCTGCATAGCGTCCCGCCCTTCCCCTGACTGGCAGGCCTGGGGGCGGGAACGAAACGGAACTAGGCCGCAAAAGCCGGGGACTCTAGTAAAAAGCGCGGCCGACAAATATGCACTGCCAGCGCGGAAGTCCCCGGCGCACCACAAGTCCCAGCCGTGTCGCAGTAAAAACTGCCAGCAGGGGCCGGCGCGGCAGTTCCCCACACACAAACTCCCTTAGCAAGCTGTGGAAGTGTGGCACAAGCGCAGCAGCGCTATTGTCCCCGGCGCACTAACACACCCAGCAATGCTGCAGTGTGTGCGCGGTCTGTACGGGGACACAGAGTACCTTGGTGTAGCAGGGCCCTGTCCCTGACGATACTCCGCTCCATATCCAGCAGATTCCCCAGGGGCTGTGGACGGAGCACGGTCTCTGTGCCTGGAGACCGGTAAATCCCACTTCACCCAGAGCCCAAAGGGGGATGGGGAAGGATGCAGCATGTGGGCTCCAGCCTCTGTACCCGCAATGGGTACCTCAACCTTAAACACCGCCGACACAAAGTGGGGTGAGAAGGGAGCATGCTGGGGGCCCAAGTATGGGCCCTCTTTTCTTCCATCCGACATAGTCAGCAGCTGCTGCTGACTAAACAGTGGAGCTATGCGTGGATGTCTGACCTCCTTCGCACAAAGCTTGAAAACTGAGGAACCGTGATCCCACGGGGGGTGTATAGGCAGAAGGGGAGGGGCCTTACACTTTTAAGTGTAATGCTTTGTGTGGCCTCCGGAGGCAGTAGCTATACACCCAATTGTCTGGGTCTCCCAATGGAGCGCCAAAGAAATACATATTTCCATGTTTAACAGCAGAGTATCTGGGCCTTGCTTATGGCACGGTTTAACACACCAATGTACTTAGCAGACCCATAGGTGATTGTTTGACGACCATCAACAACCCACATTCATGGTGCAGGGGTGCCGATCGAGCTAAAGGGTCTCCTCTCTCAAAACCATCTAAATGCTGCGGTTGCTACTAATCCCAGCATTTAAAGGATCTTACAACGAGGAGGTTTGCTGGCACCGTACCAGGCTGTTGCTGCAGGAGCTCGGGCGTCAGGTAAGCTAAACTCCTGGATATACTGGTGCATCCATTTGCAAGAACACCAGCAAATAGGACATACTAGTATATACTATGTCTAGAAGGAATTAGACCTTAATCGTATATCACTCTTTAATTATTTGACCCAGATTAAACAGTTAATGTTATCATTATTACTAATATTTTCTATTCCGAGTGCTTCCATCTACAACAGTACGGGACAGAAGCCTACAGGTATTTTGTCATGATTGCTTTCCACAGGAGGTTAACAGACTGGTGTGGCATAGTTTATCACCTGGATTTATACTCAAACGACAGTCGAGCAATAGTCTATATCATATTCTAGTCTGTCTTTTCCCGAACTGACCTGTGCTCACTAAATACAGAGTTGTCCAATACAATTTTCTCCAGAAGTTCAATGAGCTCATTTGGGAGATCAGCAGTCATGAAAGCCTTCACAGTCACAGACACTTCTTCTGGGTCCTGAGTTTCTGATAATGCAGTCTGAACAACCTTAGATATAATAGAAACAAAAAAAGAAAAACAAAAGTAATATAACCCAAACATTAGCAATTTCTGAAAAGCTCTGAATGATAGAATTTAAAAGGGTCCCTCCCCCCTTTAAAGCTTCCATTTCTAATCTCTGACCAGTACAAAGGAAACTTACCGTATATACTGGCGTATAAGACGACTTTTTACCCCCTTAAAATAATGGCTACAGTGGGGGGTCGTCTTATACGCCGGATATACGGGGGGGGGGGGGTGGTGTGTATGTAGTATGTACACTGTGCAGCGTCCAGGGGAGGTGGGGGCAGCAGCTCTTCTGGAGCACAGGAGAACACTGCGGGCTGCATCCTTTGATCTCCTGCACCCGCTCATATAATATGCACAGCCGCTGTCCATCTCCAATGGTGCTGAAATCGCACGCAGTGAGGGGCTGGGGCAGCGGTGCATATTATATGAGCCTGCTTCCCAGTGTGATCGCACATGTCCCCCCCCCGTGTTAGATTTGGCCCCCAGGCTGCTGCGCTTACCCCTGCAGCGTTTCTCCCCGTGTCCCTGCTTCCACTGTGATCAGGCAGAGAGCTCAGCCTGCTGTGCCGATCACATGACCGCACTGAGAACCAGGAAGTGGAAGAACAGAAGCACGGAGCCAGACAGGAGGGAGCTCAGCGCTGGAGGAGGTAAGGAAAGAGGGTTTTATTTTACTATGGGCAGCAGCCTAGGGGCCATATCTGACACAGGGGGACTTGTGCGATCTATAGGGGCCATGGGCAGCACTATGGGGGCGATATCTGACACAGGGGGACTTGTGCGATCTATATAGGGGCCATGGGCAGCACTATGGGGGTGATATCTGACACAGGGGGACTTGTGCGATCTATATACGGGCCATGGGCAGCACTATGGGGGTGATATCTGACACAGGGGGACTTGTGCGATCTATATAGGGGCCATGGGCAGCACTATGGGGGCGATATCTAACACAGGGGGACTTGTGCGATCTATATAGGGGCCATGGGCAGCACTATGGGGGAGATATCTAACACAGGGGGACTTGTGCCCATTATGGGCCCCGGTGAGCTGCTTCTAACCCCCCAGATGTATGCCCTGCCAATCCCCCCCCCCGCCGAGCCGCGGGTGCAGGCCCCACAGAGCAGCAGAGTTGTGTGTATTTGTCTGTATGTAGCAGAGTTGTACGTGTTTGTCTGTATGTAGCAGAGTTGTACGTGTTTGTCTGTATGTAGCAGAGTTGTACGTGTTTGTCTGTATGTAGCAGAGTTGTACGTGTTTGTCTGTATGTAGCAGAGTTGTACGTGTTTGTCTGTATGTAGCAGAGTTGTATGTGTTTGTCTGTATGTAGCAGAGTTGTGTGTGTGTGTTTGTCTGTATGTAGCAGAGTTGTACGTGTTTGTCTGTATGTAGCAGAGTTGTATGTGTTTGTCTGTATGTAGCAGAGTTGTATGTGTTTGTCTGTATGTAGCAGAGTTGTATGTGTTTGTCTGTATGTAGCAGAGTTGTATGTGTTTGTCTGTATGTAGCAGAGTTGTATGTGTTTGTCTGTATGTAGCAGAGTTGTGTGTGTTTGTTTGTCTGTATGTAGCAGAGTTGTACGTGTTTGTCTGTATGTAGCAGAGTTGTATGTGTTTGTCTGTATGTAGCAGAGTTGTGTGTGTGTGTTTGTCTGTATGTAGCAGAGTTGTACGTGTTTGTCTGTATGTAGCAGAGTTGTATGTGTTTGTCTGTATGTAGCAGAGTTGTATGTGTTTGTCTGTATGTAGCAGAGTTGTATGTGTTTGTATGTAGCAGAGTTGTATGTGTTTGTCTGCATGTAGCAGAGTTGTATGTGTTTGTCTGTATGTAGCAGAGTTGTATGTGTTTGTCTGTATGTAGCAGAGTTGTATGTGTTTGTCTGCATGTAGCAGAGTTGTGTGTTTGTCTGCATGTAGCAGAGTTGTGTGTGTTTGTCTGTATGTAGCAGAGTTGTATGTGTTTGTCTGTTTGTAGCAGAGTTGTGTGTGTCTGTTTGTAGCAGAGTGTAGTACCATTGTTTCAGTCCAGTTGTGGCTTTATACAGCAGGGAGGAGCATTCCTTGCTGTACTAAGTGAACATTGGAGCGATTGATCTGTCAATGGCCCTTTAAAAACATATTGTACGGCTCTCGCGGAATTAAAATTAACATGTTGCAATCAAAGCAGACTTTTTTTCATTTGGGAGCGGGGTAGTCTTATACAGTGAGTATATCCCAAATTCTATATTTTTAGGGCAGAAGTTGGGGGTCGTCTTATACGCCCAGTCGTCTTATACGCCGGCATATACGGTAACTGGTGAAACTGGGAAAGAAAACTGTAGGATGAATAATCATAGCACTTTTACTCAGGAAATCACTGTTGACCTAAGATTAGAGATGCGCAAACCTGAAGTTCGGTGTTTGTACTGAACTGATTTTACAAAAACAAAAAAACAGTTTGGCTGCTTTACGTATGTTGGCCACTAGAGCGAACAACGCTGTGCTTGGGTACACTCTGTGCTCGGCCCAGGGCAAGCCGCTTGCAGCGTTTGAATGGCTTGCAATGGGGGTAACAACAGTATTATCAGATGTAGTGTGCACCCCCTCAAAAAAAAAAAAAAGATAAAGTAAAAAAAAAAAAAAAAATTAGTAATGGAAAAACCTCACCCACCCTCCCTCCCTCCCTCAAAAGAGTTCTGTTTAAGGGTGGCTGCATGTTGGCAGAGAGAATTCCCAATGAGTTATTTCCAAGGAGGTTCAGGTCAAGTCCAGGTCCCAAACCGAACTTTATGTAAAGTCCGACTGCACCCACTGAACCGAACTTACACTTACAAACATCGCCAATCTGGCATTAGTTGTTTGTGATATTAAGAAGGATTTCCCCTTACACCAACCACGTTCTATGCTGAAGAATTTTCATCCAGTAATTACAAAACCTCGTAAGATGAAGAAAAAGAATCTAAATCTCTCAACTTACAGAGGTATGTAACCAGAAAAGCTATTTATAGTTTCATCATCAGCTTACTTGATCGATCAGCTGTCGTCTGAAAGGGTTGTTTTCCTCCAGTACATTGGCCCACAGATCTGCATCTTTCCTTCGTACAAGGTACCGTGCTTCACTCTTAAATAGGGAGTTTTCATTGCACACCTACACACAAAAAAAATAAAAAAAAGACACATTTAGTTTTTGAAAAGGTTTCCTTACTTAATGAGGCTTGAATGCTAGTCTATTAGCAGATCCCAAGCACCCACCTTAATTAGCTCCAAGTCACAAAGGCCCCTCTCATAGGCTACACAAGCAAGGTGAGGGTCCCTCTTTTCACAGTACTTGCCCACCACACAGCTGTCGTAGAAAGGGTTTTCACGAAGGAAGCGTTCAGGGTTATTGTTGCTGTCAATATAGATCTTTGCCAGAGCATTGTGGGTAGCAGGTTCCTCACATCCTTCATGAATTCTGGATTCAAGCCATGGTAAAAGCAGCTTTAACCTGATAAAAGAAGTGTAAAAAGATCTGTAAATTACCATCCAATGAACTGAAGAATGACAAATTAAATATAGTCCTACTAGGATGGATGCAATTGGAGACATGTACCAAGAAGAAATATGAATAACTTAAAAGGGAAACGGTCACCAGATTTGTCCCATATAAGCTGCAGCCACCACCAGTAAGCTCTTATATACAGCGGTATGAAATACTGTATATAAGAGCTCAAACCGCTCTATATAACAAAAAAAAGAGAATTTTGTTACTTACCGTAAATTCTTTTTCTTATAGTTCCGTCATGGGAGACCCAGACCATGGGTGTATAGCTACTGCCTCCGGAGGACACACAAAGTTACTACACTCAAAACGTGTAGCTCCTCCCTCCTAGCATATACACCCCCTGCTAGCCAGTCCTAGCCAGTTTAGTGCAAAAGCTGAAGGAGGACATCCACCCACAAGAAGAGACAGAGTAAAATCCGGAAGAACCGGAACGTCTGTCTACAACAATAACAGCCGGTGAAGACACACGGAACAAGAAACCTGCCAACAGGCAATAGGGAGGGTGCTGGGTCTCCCATGACGGAACTATAAGAAAAAGAATTTACGGTAAGTAACAAAATTCTCTTTTTCTCTCATCGTTCCTATGGGAGACCCAGACCATGGGACGTCCTAAAGCAGTCCATGGGTGGGAATAAACAGACAACTGAGAAGCAGGCAAACCCAACTTCACAAATGGGCGACAGACGCCTGAAAGATGCGTCTGCCCAAGCCCGCGTCTGCCAAAGCAAGAGCATGCCTTGGATAGAGCTTCGAAAAAGTATGCAGACTAATTCGAGCTGCAGTCTGACAGACCTACTGAGCCGTAGCCTGGCGTGAAAGCCCAAAAGGCACCGACAGGTCTGATCAAATGTGCTCTAATCCCCGGCGGGGAAGGCACTTGAGTACACTTGTAGGCCTCGGAAATGGCCGACCTAAGCCAACGAACCAGGGTCGGCTTAGATGCCGAGAGACCGCTACGCTGACTAGCAGTCAGTACTAGAGAGAGGTGCACCGCCTAATAACGGCGGTGCGAGACACATAGATCCGGGGCGCCCGCACCAGATCCAGGATATGCAACGCTTCCTCAAAGCGATGAACAGGAGCCGGACAAAAGGAAGGCAGGAAAATTGCCCCGGATAAGGTGGAAGCTGTAACCACCTTAGGGAAAAAAGTCCGGAGTCGGACGGAGACCACCTTGTCTTGATGCAAAAGACCAAAACAAAAAGGGGGTGACTCAGAGAAAGTGCCGCCAGAACTCCCTGGCGGGAAATTATAGGCACTAGAAAGACTACTTTCTGTGAAATATGAAACAAAGAAACCTCCCTAAGAGGCGCAAAGGGGGGTTTCCGGGAACCGGGAGGACCGGATTAAGGTCCTAGGGCTCCATAGGCCGCCGGAAAGGCGGAATGATGTGAGATGCGCCCTTAAAGGAGCGCACCGGAGCCAGCCGGACGATACGCCGCTGGCACATACTGACAGAGCCGAGACCTGTTCCTTAATGAGGGATAGTCCTAGCTGTAGACCGGACTGTGGAAGGGACAGGAGGGTCGGCAAGGCTAAAAAGGTCCAAGGACACTTTGGAGCTCGAGTCATAGCGGAGATGACTTCAGGAAGGATACCAGAAGTCGCCAAGATCCAGGACTCAATAGCTACGCCGTCAATCTGAGAATCCAGAATTCTGACGGAAAAAACGGACCTTTTGAGAAAAGGTCTGGACGGTCCGGAAGATGCCATGGCAACCTAACGGACAAAAGGAGCAGGTCAGGGTACCAAGCCTGCCTGGGTCAGTCTGGAGTAAGAGAATGACCCGACGGCCCCCTTTACTCATCTTGCGCAGGACTCTGGGCAAGAGGTAGAGACGAAGCTGGGATCAAACATGAGCCAGTGTGTCTACCGCAAAACCTGAGGATTGTGGACCACGGTTGGACAGCTGAAATAGTCTGCCTCGCAGTTTTGACATCTAGGATGTGGGCTGCGGATACGGTGGACTAGGAGTCCCTTGTCCACTGAAGAATGTTGAGGCGCCAAGATTGCCAGGCGGCTGAGTGTCCCGCCCTGGAAGTCGATGTAGGAAAACGCTGTCACGTTTTCCGACTGGACTCGAATGTGCCTAGCCGCCAACAGATGGTGAAGGCGTAGAGAGCTAGAGAAAGAGCTCTGATTTCCAGCCTATTGATCCAGAGGGCTGAGCGGACAGAGTCCAAGCGCCCTGCGCTCCACGGTGGAGATATACTGCTCCCAAGGCGGAAAGACCAGCACCCTGGTGAGGATCACCCGGGACGGGGCCAGGAAGGAGCGTCCCTGAGACAGAGTGGCCGAAACCACCACTGAAAACGAGCCCCTGGTCAGTGGCAAAGCCACCACCCCGTGGAAGGAGGGAGTTCGCGTGTACAGCGGAAAACATCCAGTCTCAGAGGACGCAGGAGAAACTGGGCAAGGAATCGCTTCCATTGACGCCACCGTCTGACCAGCACCAGTATTTGGTGTCTGATAGAACGACGTCGACCGCCAGCGGAGGGACTACTGATCGACTAAGAGCAGCTTCACAAGAGCCGACAGAGTCTCGAATTGCGTCCCTGAGAACCTCTGGTTCGAAGTCAGAGTGGACTTGAACAGAATGACAAGCCACCCGAATAGGTTAGAGTGGCGAGAGTAAGCGAAGTACTCTGCTAAGAGTCTGCACTGGATGAAGCCCCGAGAAGAAGGCCGTCCAGGGCAAACGATCACTGCCAATCCCTAGGGGTGCAGGACCTTAATCACAGCAGCCCCAATGAGAATACTCGAGGGGCCGTGGCTAACCCCAAGGGAAGAGCCACGAATTGGACCACTCCGATGGCAAAACGTAGTCAACGCTGGTGTGAAACTGCGATTGACCCCTGCCGAAAAGCATCTCTGATGCCGATGGCTGCTAGGGAATCTCCTTGGGTTCTTGATTGATCCGGTGAAAAAAACACACGGAACAAGACCGAGGCTCCATGTGAAAATGCCACACCTGACCATGCTGAAAAAGCTAAAGATCTAGGTCGGAAGGCATCGCTCTCTTCGGGGACTAGAAATAGATTTGAACAAAAATCTCAGAACCGTTCCCAGTCGAGAACCGGTACAATTACTCCATTGGCCTGCAAGAAATGCCACGGCCTGTGAGAAGGCGGCGGCCTTGGAGCCGGGAGGTGACAGAAAAAAATCTGTTTGGCGGGTGGACAGAAATCCATCCTGTAGCCATGGGAGATATGATCCCGCCCCCACTGAACGGAGACGTGGTAGAACCATACGTCGCCAAGTGGAGAGAGCCTGCCACCGACCAAGGAGGTGGTTGGCGTGGCTAGATAGCTCGGAGGAAGCTGACTCCGTGGTAGCATCTCCTGCGGTCTTTTGAAGACGCAGCTTCAAGCTATTTGGTTCTATGAACCAAGGCCGAGCTAGAGGACGATCAGATGGAGGAACGCCACCAAAACCTCAACTGATTCCTGTCCTGGACAGGTTCCCTAGTTTAGGTTTGTGGCAAGGAAGAACTCTCCCCGCCAAGAGCTTCCTGAATTTCATCCAGTTGGTTCCGAAGAGACTGGTCCCACCAAAGGGGAGCCCAGCAAGGAACCCCTATAGAGGCATCTGCTTTCCATTACCGAAGCCACAGGAGCCTGCGGATCCAAGACCACCGCCGTGCGGTGTCCAGCATGGCAGACCTGGCATAGGATGAAAAGACTGAAGTCTGGAAGTTCAGGCAACCGTTTTGGGCATAGAGTCCCTGTGAGGGAATGCATCTCCTCCAGACAAGCAGAGAAGGTACAAAAGAACCGCACTGCCGTAAAGCTGAGGAAAACGAAGCTGCTGCCGCCCCAATACCGACTTGGCCCAAGGACAACCGGGCGGACCGCAAAACCTTAAGTGAGGAGCTATCAGCCACTGACATAACGGTCCGGGCTGAGCCACCTGAGGTGACTGAGCCCACTTCTTGACCACCATTGGTGGACAGGGGAAACACAGTCCTCAGAATCACGCTTCATGGGAAGCGACTGTCAGAGCGGACCCTGGGCTTGGTCACAGGGGCCTGAAAACTGGAGTGGTTAAGGAACACACTTTGTGTTCTCCTAGGTAAGGTAACTCCGGCGGATTGGGGTCCAGTACAAAACTAATGTACCGTGGGAGCCCTATAGAGGTGCCGTCAGCCACTGATACAACTATCCGGGCTGAAAGCCTGGACACTGGAGGGGCCACGTTTGGCGAATGAGTACACTCCTTGACCACCTCTGATGGGAGGGGGAAACAGGCCGCAGAACCCCGCTTTGGGGTCTGCAGGACAGGCTGTGAGCTTGGACGCAGCAGGCTGAAAACTGGAGTGGTTAAAGAACACACTCCTCGTCCTGTTAAAGGTATATTGATGCCTTTCTGCCAGCGGGGAATACTCCCCTGATACGGGCGGATGGAGGTCCAGTACAAGTATAATGGACACAATCCAATCATTTGGCTCTGCATCACGTACGGACGGATCAATGTACATAAAGTAGCGTCCGAGCCCCTGGTAGAGACATCCTCCTCGTCCAGTGAGTCAGCTCGTAATCGGAGCTGCGGGACGGGGAAGGACAGGGGACCCTGCGTCTCCCTGTCAGGAGGACGGGGTCTGAGCCCAGAAGGAGAGTCCTTTGTGAGCTTTATTGAGCGAGCTGAAGCAGAAAACGCCCTGAGAGGGGAGCTGCATGCTCAGCAGATGCCAGGACAGCCGACCCCTGGAAATAGGATTCCCTCAGGGGTCAGCCACCGAAACCGGAGCAGATGGAGGGGCCACTAATTAGCAATCATTCGGCTCTGCCTCCAAGCTGAGGGGCACACTGTGGAATCTCTGTGCCCATGCAGGCACAGAGAACGCTGAGAACATGGCGACCGGAGCGAGGAGAGGGGGCGGGGCCTACTCTGAGAGCGGCAAAAGGATTCCCTCAGTGAGGTAGCCAGGGGAGGGAATCTTTCCTCAATGAGGAGTGTCCCTTCGCTTGTGCTGCACAGCCGCTGGGCGGAGCTACACTGCCTCTCTGCATGACTGACATGCAGAGACAGTGGAAACCGAAACTAGGCCCCAGGCGAAGCCGGGGCCTAGAGTAAAACATGCGGCCGACGTGCAGGCACCATCGGCGCGGTTCTCCAGTGAAAACTGGAGAACCGGCCGGAAATGTTAACACCAAACATAAAACACATTCCCCCAATAAATAAACATAAAGGACCCTTGGAAAGACCACTTTCTGTGGTAATAACGTCTCATATACTTAGCTTGTGAGACGCAGGTTGCCAGGGTCCTGGGGGGTGATAGCTCCGTCCAGCAGGGCCCTGCAAAAGGGCTGCGGATGGAGACCGGTCTCCTGCAAAGCAGTGAGAACCGTGTTGGCTCCCACTTCAAGCCAGAGCCCCAGCATGGGATGGTGAAGGAGCGCGGCATGAAAGGGATACAGCCCTGAAATCAACCTTAACAGCAGCCCCGCAGTGGGGTGTGAAGGGACATGCCGGGAGTCCAGACTGGACCCGCTTTTCTCCAAATCTTTGTCCAAAAGGAAAAATCAAAAATCAAAATCAGAGAATGCATGTGTGTGTGATCCTCCTGAAACACAAAGCATGAAACTGGCTAGGACTGGCTAGCAGGGGGTGTATATGCTAGGAGGGAGGAGCTACACGTTTTGAGTGTAGTAACTTTGTGTGTCCTCCGGAGGCAGTAGCTATACACCCATGGTCTGGGTCTCCCATAGGAACGATGAAGAAAATGCTTTTTATTATATTCACCTGGGGGGGGTGGTCTGGTCCAATGAGCATCTCTGGTCTCAGTCCGGCGCCTTCTCTCTGCTCATCAGTCGTCCTTCCCAGCTCCGTGTGGATGATACATCCTGCATCATCCACACAGAGGCCTGTTGCACTCCTGCACTTTTCCCTGCCCTGCTGAGGGCAGAGCAAACTATCGCAGTGTGCATGCAGTCTTTGACCTTTTAATGCACCTGTGCATTTCAATACTTTTCTCTGCCCTCAGCAGGGTAGAGAGAAGTGTGCATGCGCAGGAGCGCAATGGAGACCTCTGTGTGAATGATGTATGATGAGTCATCCACACGGACCTTGGAAGGAGGACAGCGATTGAAAGAGTATAAGCGGCACCAGACTGAGACAAACAACACCCATCAAACCCGACTGACCCGCAGGGGTGTATAATAAAAGTGTTTTTTCATGTTCGACAGAGCGGGCTGGGCACTTATATACAGCATTCTAAAATACTGTATGTAAGAGCTTACTGGTGGTTGCTGCAGCTTTTAGGTGACAAATCTGGTGACAGGTTCCTTTAATAATGATATTCTAATAGATATTGTTTATAGAATTATATTACACTTGCAACAGAGGCAGTGTTACATTCTCACAAGGCAGAAAATTCTTTAATATCCTTTACCTGTTTCGTTTCTCTACTTCGGCTACAAGCTCATCAGTCGAAAACTGCCCATGTACAATCATGATGAGATTCTTAATTACATCTTCTGAGCAGTCCACATCTAACAAGCCTCCCACAACTGCTGGGATACGACTGGGATTAACCTATCCATAGAAAAGAATTACAGTTGTAATTAAGATACCAGCAGTATGATTGAAGGAGGATGGCAATAAAAGGGAGAAAAAAAAAACCACAGAAAAAAAAACAATCCATGATAAAATGTGGAAGTGATAGAAAATAAAATAAAAATTCCATAAATTAATTATATACAATTATATAAATAGTCTTGGACTGTAATAGCTGAAATACAGGAAACATTATCCTGTATTAATCACAAGAATGGAAGCCTATCCGACTGGCATAATAGAATTACATATAAGTTACATAATTTACTAGTAACAGCTGATTTGTGAATCATTTTTTATTCTCTGTGAAAACCTCTGTTTTTAAATTGCAAGTCTGTGGTGGAAGTCAAAGTAAATCCAACCCAAAATACAAACTCCTAACTACAGCCGAATGGCTTTCGATCCCCAGAATTCTGCCTTACCACAATAAGATGTACGTGAACAACTAACCTTTTGAACGTAGATTTCAATGTACTTCTGGAGGTTGTTTCGGTACAGATATAACACCAAGTCATGGACAAAATCAAATCTGTCACAGACAATTATCAGGGGAAGCTGGTCTGTAAGTTTAGCCTCCTGGTGATGGAAATGGGAGAAAAAAAAAAAGTTAAATAAGAATATCCCTTTTCTCTAGCCAGCAAACGGCAGGAGGAACCAATATGTAAGAACACAGGTCTAGCAGAGGTTGTATCAGCATTCATAACATCTGTAGTAATTACTGTGTTACAGAGATGAGCGGATGTTTTGAAATTCAAATTCCATGAATCTGAGCGAATCTCAATACTGGAAAGCTTGCTATTACTTTGAAAATGCTGAGGGCGAGACAGGGGGCGAGCGGAGGGCGAGACAGGGGGCGAGCGAGGGCGAGACAGGGGGCGAGCGAGGGCGAGACAGGGGGCGAGCGAGGGCGAGACAGGGGGCGAGCGAGGGCGAGACAGGGGGCGAGCGAGGGCGAGACAGGGGGCGAGCGAGGGCGAGACAGGGGGCGAGCGAGGGCGAGACAGGGGGCGAGCGAGGGCGAGACAGGGGGCGAGCGGAGGGCGAGACAGGGGGCGAGCGAGGGCGAGACAGGGGGGCGAGCGAGGGCGAGACAGGGGGCGAGCGAGGGCGAGACAGGGGGCGAGCGAGGGCGAGACAGGGGGCGAGCGAGGGCGAGACAGGGGGCGAGCGAGGGCGAGACAGGGGGCGAGCGAGGGCGAGACAGGGGGGGCGAGCGAGGGCGAGACAGGGGGGCGAGCGAGGGCGAGACAGGGGGCGAGCGAGGGCGAGACAGGGGGCGAGCGAGGGCGAGACAGGGGGCGAGCGAGGGCGAGACAGGGGGCGAGCGAGGGCGAGACAGGGGGCGAGCGAGGGCGAGACAGGGGGCGAGCGGGGGCGAGACAGGGGGCGAGCGGGGGCGAGCGAGGGCGAGACAGGGGGCGAGCGAGGGCGAGCCAGGGGGCGGGCGAGCGAGCCAGGGGGCGGGCGAGCGAGCCAGGGGGCGGGCGAGCGAGCCAGGGGGGCGGGGCGAGCGAGCCAGGGGGCGGGGCGAGCGAGCCAGGGGGCGGGCGAGCGAGCCAGGGGGCGAGCGAGGGCGAGACAGGGGGCGAGCGAGGGCGAGACAGGGGGCGAGCGAGGGCGAGACAGGGGGCGAGCGAGGGCGAGACAGGGGGGCGAGCGAGGGCGAGACAGGGGGCGAGCGAGGGCGAGACAGGGGGCGAGCGAGGGCGAGACAGGGGGGCGAGCGAGGGCGAGACAGGGGGGCGAGCGAGGGCGAGACAGGGGGCGAGCGAGGGCGAGACAGGGGGCGAGCGAGGGCGAGACAGGGGGCGAGCGAGGGCGAGACAGGGGGCGAGCGAGGGCGAGACAGGGGGCGAGCGAGGGCGAGACAGGGGGCGAGCGAGGGCGAGACAGGGGGCGAGCGAGGGCGAGACAGGGGGCGAGCGAGGGCGAGCCAGGGGGGCGAGCGAGGGCGAGCCAGGGGGCGGGCGAGCGAGCCAGGGGGCGGGCGAGCGAGCCAGGGGGCGGGGCGAGCGAGCCAGGGGGCGGGGCGAGCGAGCCAGGGGGCGGGCGAGCGAGCCAGGGGGCGAGCGAGCCAGGGGGCGAGCGAGGGCGAGACAGGGGGGCGAGCGAGGGCGAGACAGGGGGCGAGCGAGGGCGAGACAGGGGGCGAGCGAGGGCGAGACAGGGGGCGAGCGAGGGCGAGACAGGGGGCGAGCGAGGGCGAGACAGGGGGCGAGCGAGGGCGAGACAGGGGGCGAGCGAGGGCGAGACAGGGGGCGAGCGAGGGGCGAGACAGGGGGAGAGCGAGGGCGAGACAGGGGGAGAGCGAGGGCGAGACAGGGGGAGAGCGAGGGCGAGACAGGGGGAGAGCGAGGGCGAGACAGGGGGAGAGCGAGGGCGAGACAGGGGGAGAGCGAGGGCGAGACAGGGGGCGAGCGAGGGCGAGACAGGGGGCGAGCGAGGGCGAGACAGGGGGCGAGCGAGGGCGAGACAGGGGGCGAGCGAGGGCGCGAGAAAGCGAACATGAACAAGGGAAAGTGAAGGGAAAGTGAACGCGAACAAGGGAAAGCGAACGAGGGAAAGCGAACGAGGGAAAGCGAACAAGAACGAGGGAAAGCAAAGAACGAGAGACATTACGATAACGAGAGAGAATAACAGCGAGAAGGAGAGATAGAGAGCACCATGCTGACTGTAAGAGCTTACTTCGAGAGAGAAACTTACCCAGTGACTTTAAAAGTGGAAAGTACTGTACAAACTATGCTCTACTGGGCAATGTATAATGATTACAGCCCTCTCACTAAGGCCTCAGAGGTATGGGAAACTATGCTGGGCATGTTTTTTTATTTTTTGGTGAATCAGGAATCGAATATCATGAAGTCACAAATTTCAACTAAAACATCTCGAATCTCTGCAGATCGAATACCTCCGTTCTACTGTGTTGCAAATGTTATGTCAAACCCTATCCAATTTGGAGGCCAGGCTAACAAAAATTGCCTCTATGAGTTAGATTTGGAGAGATGTCAATCGACGTCAACTCTTGTGGGAGATTTCTATATTAACTAACATATATGCGTAATAAAAACTTTAGATTCAGGAAAATAATTTAATTGGATTTAAAAGTAAACCTAAATGCTAAAACACTGGACCCATTGTACAAAAAATATCTGCAGATTATGTTATATGCTGGATTCTGCTTGATCATTCTGTTCCTTTCTAATAACCCATCAAGCTGTAAAATGTGCCACTACTACGTATCTTTAAAATGAATAGCGTTTGCACTTGCCTTGAGAAAGTTCTTCACACGTTCTGGGTTGTAACAATTGCTTTCCCTACATATGCGCTCAACTTCTTTTATCTGTCCAGTCTTACAAGCTGCCTGGATATATTTGAAGTGAACATCAGGGTCTTGGCTAAAATTGACAATAGATCCCAAAAAGTAGAAAAGCCCTAAAAGACAGAAAAAAAATAAAATGAATGATATTGACATAAGACCCCAGAAATTAATTCATTGCACCCACTAGATCCAGTAAATTGAAGCCTGAAAATTCATCATGGTATAATACAGACTAATGACAAACTATAATTTTGTCACCGTAGTACAGAGGTCTACCAAGACAATACTGAAGAGAGGTCCAGTTTCTTTCAAGTCTACTGAAAGAAGGGAATTTTGTTTACTTACCGTAAATTCCTTTTCTTCTAGCTCCAATTGGGAGACCCAGACAATTGGGTGTATAGCTATTGCCTCTGGAGGCCACACAAAGTATTACACTTAAAAGTGTAAGGCCCCTCCCCTTCTGGCTATACACCCCCAGTGGGATCACTGGCTCACCAGTTTTAGTGCCAAAGCAAGAAGGAGGAAAGCCAATAACTGGTTTAAAGACCAATTCAATCCGAGGAAACATCGGAGAACTGAACCATACCACATGAACAACATGTGTACCCGAAAAAACAGAAAAACCCCGAGAAAACAGGGCGGGTGCTGGGTCTCCCAATTGGAGCTAGAAGAAAAGGAATTTACGGTAAGTAAACAAAATTCCCTTCTTCTTTGTCGCTCCATTGGGAGACCCAGACAATTGGGATGTCCAAAAGCAATCCCTGGGTGGGTAAAAGAATACCTCATGATAGGGCCGCCAAACGGCCCTCTCCTACAGGTGGCCAACCGCCGCCTGAATGACTTATCTACCTAGGCTGGCGTCTGCCGAAGCGTAGGTATGCATCTGATAATGCTTGGTAAAAGTAAGTAGACTCGACCAGGTGGGTGCCTGACACACCTGCTGAGCCGTAGCCTGGCGCCGTAATGCCCAGGATGCACCCACGGCTCTGGTAGAATGGGCCTTCGGCCTTGAGAGAACCAGAAGCCCAGTAGAACTGTAGGTTTCAAGAATTGGTTCCTCGAGCCCCCGAGCAAGGGTGGATCTGGAAGCTTGCGACTGTTTACGCCGACCAGCGACAAGGACAAAGAGTGCATCCGGGTGGCGCAGGAGCGCCATGCGGGAAGTAGAACCTGAGTGCTCTCACCAGAACCAACAGATGCAAATCTTTCTGAAATTGATGGACTGGACGAGGACACAAAGAAGGTGAGGTGATATCCTGATTGATATGAAAATGGGATACCACCTTAGGGAGAAATTCCGGAACCGGACGCAGAACTATCCTGTCCTGGTGAAGGACCAGGAAGGGAGTTTGTATGAGAGCGTTGCTAGCTCGGAAACTCTCCTAAGAGACGAGACCGTTACTAGAAGGCCACTTCCCGTGAAAAACGGGAAGGGAGACATCCTTCAAAGGCTCGAAAGGCGGCATCTGGAGAGCAATTAGAACCTTGTTCAGATCTCAGGGCTCTAACGGCCGCTTGTACGGAGTGCTGAGAAGACAAACTCCCCGTAGGAACGTGCGTACCTGAGGAAGTCGTCGTTTCTGAAAAAATACAGATAGCGCTGAGACTTGTCCCTAAAGGGAACTGAGCGACAACCCATTTTCCTACCTAGATTGCAGGAAGGAAGGAAACATAGACGATGCAACCGGCCAGGGAGAAACACCCTGCGCCGAGCACCGAGATAAGAACATCTTCCACGTCCTGTGGTCAATCTTGGCGGACGTTGGTATGCTAGCCTGTCTCATGGTGGCAACCACGTCCTGAGGTAATCCTGACGACACTAGGTTCCAGGACTCAATGCCACACCATCCGGTTGAGGGCCGTAGAATTCAAATGGAAGAATGGCCCTTGAGACAGCCAGTCTGATTGGTCTGGTAGTGCCCCCGGTTAGCCTACCGTGAGGCACCACAGAACCGAGTACCACAACATCCTCGGCCAATTTGTAGCGACGAGGATGGCGCGGCCGCAGTCGGTCTTGATCTAGCGCAGTACTCTGGGCAACAATGCCAGAGGTGGCACCTAAGGTAGCTGGAACTGCGACCAATGCTGAACTAAGGCGTTTGCCGCCAGAGCTCGATGATTGTGAAACCGTGCCATGAAGCTGGCACATTGTTGTTGTGCCGTGACGCCATTAGATCGACGTCCGGCCTCTGTCAGCGGCGCCAGATCTCCTGAAACCCGTCCGGGTGAGGAGACCATACTCTTTCGGCCACACCTCAGCGACTTAGGAAGTCAGCTTCCTAGTTTCCACACTTGGGATGTGAATTGTGGATATGGTGGATGCCGTGTCTTCCACCCACATCAGAACCTGCCGGACTTCCTGGAAGGCTTGCCGGTTGCGCGTTCTTCCTTGGTGGTTGATGTATGCCACCGCTGTGGAGCTGTCCGACTGAAGTCGGATATGCTTGCTTTCCAGCCGCTGTTGGAAGGATTGTAGGGCAAGATACACTGCTCTGTGTTCAAGAACATCGATCTGAAGAGTGGACTCTTGCTGAGTCCACGTACCCTGAGCGCTGTAGTGGAGAAAAACTGCTCCCCACCCTGATAGACTCGCGTCTGTCGTAACTATCGCCCAGGACGGGGATAGGAAGGACCTTCTTTTTGACCAAGAGGTGAGAAGAAGCCACCACCGTAGAGATTCCTTGGCCGCCTGAGAAAGAACGACGACTCTGTTGAGGGACGTCGACTCCTCGTCCCATCGGCGGAGAATGTCCCATTGTAGTGGACGCAGTAAAACTGCGCGAAAGGAACTGCCTCCATTGCTACCATCTTACGTAGGAAGTGCATGAGGCGTCTCAATGTGTGCGACTGGTTCTTAAAGAAGAGCTTGCAGCCCGTAGTGAATGCTGTTTGTCTAGCGGCAGCTTCACTATCGCTGAGAGAGTAAGAAACTCTATGCCTAGATATGTTATCGATAGGGTCGGGGTCGGATCTGACTTTAAAAAGTTGATGATCCACCCAAAACTCTCGAGAGTCTCCAGCGCAACGTTCGGGCAGTGTTGGCATGTTTCCTAAGAGAGTGCCTTGACAAGTAGATCGTCTAAATACGGGACCACAGAGTGACCCTGAGAGTGCAGGACTGTGACTACTGCTGCCCTGACCTTGGCGAAGACCAGTTGGACTGTCGCTAGCCGGAAGGTAGAGCTACGAACAGAGGGTGTTCGTCTCCTATAACGAAGCGTAGAAACGCTAGTGCTCTGGATCAATCGGCACGTGTGGATAAGCATCCTTGATGCCTAATGATGCTTGGGACCTTGAGGCGATGACATGGCGGAGGGATTCCATCCGGAACCGCCTGGTGTCCACGAGCTTGCTGAGCATTTTTAGATCCAGAACGGGACGGAACGGCCCGTTGTTATAGGTACCGCAAAGAATTTGGGGTAAAAACCGTGACCTTGTTCCTGAAGAGGAACGGGGGTCATCACTCTTTCTGCCTATAGAGTGCACCCTGTTTGCAGAAGAGCAGCGGCCCGGCCGGGAGGTGGAGAAATTCTGAAGAATCGAGTTGGAGGACGAGAAGTGAGCTCTATCCTGTACCCGTGAGACAGAATGTCTCACACTCAATGGTCATTGACCTATGGCAGCTAAATATCGCCAAGGCGGGAGAGCCTGCTACCGACCGAGGCCGCAAGTCATGAGGAAGCCGCCTTGGAAGCGGGTTTTCAGACTGTCGCTTTTTTGGGCGAGACTGAGCCCGCTAAGAATCTTAGCTCCTCTGATCCTTTTGAGTCCACATTGGACGAGGAAAAATGGGACCTGCCCGAGCCTCGAAAAGGCCGAAAACCCCGACTGCCTCTTGCTCTGTTGGGGTTTGTTGTGTCCGGGCTGAGGAAAGGATGAATCCTTACCCCTGGACTGTTTGATGGTTACATCCAACGCTCACCAAACAGTCGGTCAGCAGAAAAAGGCAACTGGTTAGGCAACCTTTTTTGGAAGCAGAATCTGCCTTCCATTCACTTAACGAGCAGACCAGGCTCTGCTTAAAAACACGGAGTAGCGGAGGCTACCGCCGCACGGTTCGCAGAGTCCAGGACAACCTGAATCGCGTAAGAAACAAATGCAGACATTTGAGAGGTTAAGGATGCCACCTGCGGCACAGATGTACGTGTAACCGTGTCAATCTGTGTAAGACAAGCTGAAATAGCTTGGAGTGCCCCAAGGGAGAGAATGCCGGAGCCAACGGTGCGCCGACAGCCTCATAGATGGCTTTCGACCAGAGATCCATCTGTCTGTCAGTGGCATCTTTGAGTTTGCAGTTCCATCTCCCACTGCAACTATGGATCTAGCTACAAGCCTGGAGATTGGAGGATGCCGCTCGGGACATTGGGTCCAGTCCTTGACCAAGTCAGGGGACAGGGATAACGTGTATCCTAAGCCGTTTGGAGAAGCGCATATCTGGATAAGCGTGGTGTTCCTGGACTGCCTCTCTGAAGGCAGAGTGGTCCAGAAAAATACGTGAAGCTGACTCCTCCACTGGAGGAGCTGTGAGAAATAACCCACATTCTATAGATGGACGCTATAAGATTATTTACTATGGCGTCACAATCAGGTGTATCCAGATTGAGAGCGGTCTCAGGATCAGAATCCTGAGCCGCTACTTCCGCCTCATTACACAGCGAGTCCTTCTGTTAGGACCCTGATGAAACCGAGGCCGCTCATAGCGAGCCCACTTAGGCTGTCTGGGACTGACGTCCGTGCAGAGCCGTGACTCTGGGATGCGTGTGACATTCCCGGAGCTGTTAGTTATTCACACTGAGGGGGGCCATGGATCAATGATTCAACAGTGCCCATATTGTGAGAGACATGTCCGGACTGCTAGGCTTCTAGTATCATAGCCATAGTCTCAGAAAAACTGTCAGTAAATACTGCAGACACCGTCCTCATCCCCTGGCCATTAGTGCATACAATGGGAGTCTATGTACCTGCCGGCCGTATAGCCGTACATGCTGTACCAGCTGTATAGAAAAACATGTGGTTCTGCACCTTTGTTTTACACAGAGAATATGCTGATAACTCCTCCGCATAATCCAGGAGGGTATATACAACGTGCGACCAAACAGTGCAATGTATATAGTACAAGCATATCTATAAGTGCACTTCTGCACTAGTGGGGTTAGCACCACAGGTGCTGCTTAACGCCTGTTACAGCGATTGTGTGACTATCAGAATGCCAGGGTCTTCCACACTTGTCTCTGTATCGTACAGAAACTGACACTAATGGCTGCCGGTGTCCTTGTAGAGAAGGAAGCCGTGGGCGTGCCTGAGAAAGTGCGGGAATCCGGATTCACAGTGCACACAGTGAGAGGGGTGGAGTATGCAAAACATACTCCAGCTCTCAGCTCTGCTCTATGCAGCGTCACGCCCCTACCCTGACTGTCAGGGCTGTGGGCGGTAACGAAGGGAGACTAGGCCCAGAAGCCGGGGACTCTAGTTATCAGCGCGGCCGCCGTAAAAGCGCGGGCCGCGCTGAAGTCCCCGGCGCACCACAAGTGCCAGCCGCGCCGCTGCCAGCGGCCGGCGCGACCGATTCCTGGAAGTGGCCAGCGTCCCGCCCCTCTCCTGACTGGCAGGTCTGGGGGCGGGAACGAACGGAAGCAGGCCGCAAAAGCCGGGGACTCTAGTTATCAGCGCGGCCGCCGTAAAAGCGCAGGCCGCGCTGAAGTCCCCGGCGCACTACAAGTGCCAGCCGCGCCGCAGTCCCAGCGGCCGGCGCGACCAATTCCCATAAGTGAGCCTGCTTCAGCAAAGCTGAATGAGGCCATGGCACAGGCGCCGCAGCGCTGATGTCCCCCGGCGCACTACAACACCCAGCATGCTGCGGTGTGAGCGCCAAATGCACGGGGACACAGAGTACCTTGAGGAAGCAGGGCCATGTCCCTGATGTACTCCGCTCCATCCAGCATCTTCTCCAGGGGCTGTAGATGGAGCACGGTCTCAGTGCCTGGAGACCGGTAAATCCCACTTCACCCAGAGCCCTGTAAAAAGGGATGGGGAAGGAATCAGCATGTGGGCTCCTGCCGCCGTACCCGCAATGGGTACCTCAACCTTACAAACACCTCCGACATACAGTGGGGTGAGAAGGGAGCATGCTGGGGACACTATATGTGTCCTCTTTTCTTCCATCCGACATAGTCAGCAGCTGCTGCTGACTAAAAAGTGGAGCTATGCGTGGATGTGTTGCCTCCTTCGCACAAAGCACAAAACTGGTGAGCCAGTGATCCCACTGGGGGTGTATAGCCAGAAGGGGAGGGGCCTTACACTTTTAAGTGTAATACTTTGTGTGGCCTCCAGAGGCAATAGCTATACACCCAATTGTCTGGGTCTCCCAATGGAGCGACAAAGAAATAAAGGTTTTAAGACTGTTTGATCAATGATTGTAAAAAGGTATGTAACGTCAATTATTATAGTTATATATGTTTTGGCACTCTGAAAGTTAGGTTCTCATCTATGTTCGAGGACTGGTGAAATGCCTCTGTAGCAGAATCCACCAAAAATAATTGATATAATTGAACAGCAAACTTTGCTATTTGTCCGAGAAAAATGTCAGACAACAGGACAGAAGACGGACAGAACCAATTTTAGTTAATGGAGTTCACCGGGGAGCCACTGGTTTCCGTGATGTTCACAGGTGTTAAAAGAAGTGGTTCACCCATATTTATTATTTACTAGATCGATATTCTGTTGAGAAACAATGTTTCTTTCAAATACCTTATGTTGGCAAAAATGCCTGTGAGAGGCGCTATTGCGGACCACTGTTCCCCATCATGTCAAGTTCCGGATCACGCGACATCACCGCGGCTGGCCCCCAGTCTTCCTGAGTCACTGGGCTGTGGGCAGTGTTTCACCGCTCGTCACAGCCCAATGTGTCTCCTGCTTTCAGCGCTCTGCTATGCGGGAGGAGGGAGCAGGGAGCTGATGGGCTGTCACTCTGGGCTGTGCTGAGCAGTGAAGAAAAAAAAAAAAAAAAAAAAATCGCCCACAGCCCAGTGACTCAGGAAGACTGCGGCTGGCAGCGGTGATGTCATGTGATCCGGAACTTGACGTGACATCACCAGATCCCCGGGGTCACGTAGCCCGGGGTCATGCGATGGGGAACAGCAATCCGCAATAGCGCCTCTCACAGGCACTATTTCCAACATAAGATATTTGAGAGAAACATTGTTTCTCAACATATCAATCTAGTAAATAATAAATAAGGGTGAACCATCCCTTTAATTACATTGCTCCAACGATGGAGCAGAACTGAGGAATGTAAGTGTGAAGCCAACTTTTCTTTCTCATGCAAATACCTGATGATGGATGGTAGAGGTTGAACTCCGAGCTGCCGTGTAATGAGGAATAAGTGGAAACTCCATCAGAACCGATCATGGTAATAAAAAAACAAAACAAGAAAGCCTGCAGAGACACCATCACATGTTTCTCAACGCTGGCAGGAAACTAGCCAGGTCTTTCACCGGGAAGAAAGAACCATGGGAAGGGCAGTCTCCAGTCAAGGAGACCACCTATGCCAAACATGGTATCCATCCACAGACAGCTGTTTCGGGGTATTTGCCCCTCATCAGTGTGGAGTAGGAAACTAGCTAGTGGGAGCATTGCCTAGTAGAAGACTACATAAGCAAGGATGGTTGACCTTAGAAAGATCAATATCCAACACCGCGGGGACACCATCACGTGTTTCTCAAGGCAGTCTTGTTTTGAATATTTCCCAGGGGGCATTGCTCTAGAATCACTGCGTTGAGAAACACGTGATGGTATCTCTGCGGTGTTGAATGTTGATCTTTTTAAGGTCAACCATCCTTGCTTATGTAGTCTTCTACTAGGCAATGCTCCCACTAGCTAGTTGCCTACTCCACACTGATGAAGGGCAAATACCCCGAAACAGCTGTCTGTGGATGGATACCATGTTTGGCATAGGTGGTCTCCTTGACTGGAGACTGCCCTTCCCATGGTTGTTCCTTCCCGGTGAAAGACCTGGCTAGTTTCTTGGCAGCGTTGAGAAACATGTGATGGTGTCTGCGTAGGCTTTCTTGTTTTGAATATTTCCCAGGGGGCATTGCTCTAGAATCACTGCGTTGAGAAACATGTGATGGTGTCTCCGCGGTGTGGGATGTTGATCTTCCTAAGGTCAACCATCCTTGCTTATGTATCATGATAATACCGATTGAGTTTCCACGCTAAAAAGCGTTGAATTAAATCACTTTCTAGGATACGCTTATTCCTAATTATAATGGCAGTGGAGTGTTTATCCCTCACCATCCATCGTCAGCCATATGTCTATCCATGGTCTGCAGCAACTGTTTAAGCCTTCAAAGTAGTTGTGTCTTATGAAACCCTTCCAGGTGGGCGATACCCTTTGGTTCTACCTGGATCATCTCACAGTTAAAGCCCTATTTGCACACTGTCTCTTTACATCACACAAAGACCTGAAATAAAAACCAGTATAAAAATAAAAAATAATATATATAACAAAAAATGTTTTGCAGAGACATTCAGCTTTGACAGTTTAGGTCAACTGGCGCCTGTCATTGCGATGTCTCTTGTGATTAGCTGCCACTGTTATGTTCGGTATCTTGTCACTATTAATGACACAAACTAAAAGAAGTAGAAAAAGAGAATTTTGTTTACTTACCGTAAATTCTTTTTCTTATAGTTCCGTATTGGGAGACCCAGACATTGTGTGTCCTCCGGAGGCAGAAGCTATACACCCAAAGTACTACACTCAAAAGTGTAGCTCCTCCCTCTGAGCTTATACACCCCCTGGAGAACCAGATCTAGCCAGTTTAGTGCAAAAGCTGAAGGAGAATAGCCACCCAAAAGTAAAAACAGAGCAAGAACCGGAACAACCGGAGCCTCTGTCTACGACAGCAGCCGGTGATAACACGCGGAACAAGAAACTGCCAACAGGCAACAGGGAGGGTGCTGGGTCTCCCAATATGGAACTATAAGAAAAAGAATTTACGGTAAGTAAACAAAATTCTCTTTTTCTTTATCGTTCCTATGGGAGACCCAGACATTGGGACGTCTCAAAGCAGTCCATGGGTGGGAATAAACAGAAAAACTGAGAAGTAGGCGGAGCCTAACTTCACAAGTGGGCGACAGCCGCCTTAAGGATGCGTCTGCCCAAGCTCGCATCTGCCGAAGCATGAGCATGCACTTGGTAGTGCTTTGAAAAGGTATGCAGGCTAGTCCAAGTGGCAGCCTGACAGACTTGCTGAGCCGTAGCCTGGTGCCTGAAAGCCCAAGAGGCACCGACAGCTCTGGTCGAGTGTGCCTTGATCCCCGGCGGGAGAGGCACCTGAGAACACTGGTAGGCATCCGAAATGGTTGACCTAATCCAACGGGCTAAGGTCGGCTTAGAAGCAGAGAGGCCCTTACGCCGACCTGTGGTTAGCACAAAAAGAGAGGTGCACCGCCTAAGAGCAGCAGTGCGAGACACATAGATCCGGAGCGCCCGCACCAGATCCAGAGTATGCAACGCTTTTTCAAAGCGATGAACAGGAGCCGGACAAAAGGAAGGTAGGGTAATGTCCTGGTTAAGGTGGAAAGGAGAAACCACCTTAGGGAGAAAGTCCGGAGTAGGACGGAGAACCACCTTGTCTTGATGAAAAACCAAAAAAGGTGACTCCGAAGAGAGCGCAGCTAAATCAGAGACTCTCCTGAGGGAAGTTATGGCCACTAGAAAGACCACCTTCTGTGAAAGACGAAACAAAGAAACCTCCCTAAGAGGCTCAAAGGGGGGTTTCTGTAAAACCGTGAGAACTAAATTGAGGTCCCAGGGATCCAAAGGCCGCCGGTAAGGCGGGATGATGTGAGACGCACCTTGCATGAAGGTGCGGACCTGAGCCAGCCGGGCGATACGCCGCTGGAACAGAACTGACAAAGCAGAGACTTGTCCCTTGAGAGAGTTGAGGGATAGTCCTAGCTGCAGACCGGACTGTAGAAAAGACAGAAGGGTCGGCAAAGAAAAAGGCCAAGGAGAATGGCCGGAAGAGCGACACCAGGACAGGAAAATCTTCCAAGTCCTGTGATAAATCTTGGCAGAGGAAGACTTACGGGCCCGAGTCATAGTGGAGATTACTTCAGGGGGTATACCAGAAGCCGTCAAGATCCAGGACTCAAGAGCCACGCCGTCAATTTGAGAGCCGCAGAATTCTGGCGGAAAAACGGACCTTGTGAGAGAAGGTCTGGACGGTCCGGAAGATGCCACGGCACCTCTACGGACAGATGGAGCAGGTCTGGGTACCAAGCTTGCCTGGGCCAGTCCGGAGCAATGAGGATGACTCGACGGCCCTCCATTCTGATCTTGCGCAGAACTCTGGGCAAGAGAGCTGGAGGGGGAAACACGTAGGACAGACGAAACTGGGACCAGTCTTGAACCAGAGCGTCCGCTGCAAAGGCCTGAGGATCGTGGGAGCGAGCCATGTAAACCGGAACCTTGTTGTTGTGACGGGATGCCATTAGGTCCACTTCCGGAGTGCCCCACTTGCGGCAGATTGACTGAAACACTGCCGGATGCAGGGACCACTCGCCACTGTCCACGGTTTGACGGCTGAGATAATCTGCTTCCCAGTTTTCCACGCCTGGGATGTGGACTGCGGATATGGTGGACTTGGAGTCCTCCGTCCATTGAAGGATGCGTTGAACCTCCAACATTGCCAGGCGGCTGCGTGTCCCGCCTTGGTGATTGATGTAGGCAACCGCTGTCGCGTTGTCTGACTGGACTCGGATGTGCTTGCCCGCCAACAGGTGGTGAAAGGCTAGGAGAGCTAGAAGCACAGCTCTGGTTTCCAGCACATTGATCGAGAGGGCTGATTCGGACGGAGTCCAAGTGCCCTGCGCTCGGTGGTGGAGACATACCGCTCCCCAGCCGGATAGACTGGCATCCGTGGTGAGGATCACCCAGGACGGGGCCAGGAAGGAGCGCCCCTGAGACAGAGCGAGGGGCCGAAGCCACCACTGAAGAGAGCTCCTGGTCTGTGGCGACAGAGCCACTAGCCTGTGCAAGGAGGAAGGCCGCTTGTCCCAACAGTGGAGAATGTCCAGCTGCAGAGGACGCAGATGGAACTGGGCAAAGTGAACAGCCTCCATTGACGCCACCATCTGACCCAGCACCTGCATCAGGTGCCTGATGGAATAACGGCGGGGCCTCAGCAGAGAGCGCACCGCTAGTTGGAGCGACTGCTGTTTGACTAAGGGCAGCTTCACCAGTGCCGGCAGAGTCTCGAACTGCATCCCTAGGTACGTGAGCCTCTGGGTCGGAGTCAGAGTGGATTTGGGCAGATTGACAAGCCACCCGAATTGGGCTAGAGTGGCGAGAGTGAGCGAGACACTCCGCTGACAGTCTGCGCTGGATGAAGCCTTGACTAGAAGATCGTCCAGGTAAGGAATCACTGCCAACCCCTGGAGGTGCAGAACCGCAACCACTGCTGCCATAACCTTGGTGAATACCCGAGGGGCCGTGGCTAACCCGAAAGGGAGAGCCACGAATTGGAAATGTTCCTCTCAGATTGCAAAACGTAGCCAACGCTGGTGTGAAACTGCAATTGGCACGTGCAGATAGGCATCTCTGATGTCGATGGATGCCAGGAAATCCCCTTGGGTCATTGAGGCAATGACTGATCGCAGAGACTCCATGCGAAAATGCCGCACCTGAACATGCTTGTTGAGAAGCTTGAGATCCAGGATGGGCCGGAAGGAACCGTCCTTTTTGGGAACTAGGAAGAGATTTGAGTAGAAACCTCTGACCCGTTCCCGGACGGGAACCGGTACAATTACTCCGTTGGCCTGCAAGGATGCCACAGCCTGAGAGAAGGCGGCGGCCTTGGAGCAGGGGGGAGTGGACAGAAAAAATCTGTTTGGCGGGCTGGAAGAGAATTCTATCCTGTAGCCGTGGGAGATGATATCCCGCACCCACTGATCGGAGACGTGTTGAAACCACACGTCGCCAAAGTGGGAGAGCCTGCCACCGACTAAGGACGTTGCTGGCGCGGACAGATAGTCAAGAGGAGGCTGCCTTAGTGGCAGCAGCTCCTGCGGTCTTCTGTGGACGCGCTTTTGTGCGCCAGCTGGATTTTTGGTCCTTGGCTGAGTTAGTGGACGAGGCCGAGGGCTTAGAGGACGACCAGTTGGAGGAACGAAAGGAACGAAACCTCGACTGATTCCTACCCTGGACAGGTTTCCTGGTTTTGGTTTGTGGCATGGAAGTACTCTTCCCGCCAGTAGCCTCCTTAATAATTTCATCCAGCTGTTCACCGAACAGCCTGGACCCAGCAAAAGGGAGTCCAGCAAGGAACTTGTTCGAGGAAGCAACTGCCTTCCACTCTCGAAGCCACAGGATCCTGCGGATAGCGAGGGAATTAGCCGAAGCCACCGCAGTGCGGTGAGAAGCCTCCAGCATGGCAGACATGGCATAGGATGAAAAAGCTGAAGCTTGGGAAGTTAAAGCAACCATTTCGGGCATAGATTCCCTGGCGAGGGAATGCATCTCCTCTAGAGAAGCAGAGATGGCTTTGAGAGCCCACACTGCTGCAAAAGTTGGGGAGAACGAGGCCCCTGCCGCCTCATATACAGATTTGGCCAGAAGGTCGACCTGGCGGTCAGTGGAATCCTTGAGAGGTGCCATCAGCCACTGATACAACGGTCCGGCCTGATAGCCTAGACACCGGAGGGTCTACCTTTGGTGAATGAGCCCACTCCTTGACCACCTCAGGTGGAAATGGAAACCGGTCATCAGAACCACGCTTTGGGAAGCGTTTGTCAGGACAGGCCCTAGGCTTGGACACAGCGGCCTGAAAACTGGAGTGGTTAAAGAACACACTCTTTGTCCTCTTAAGCGAGGTAAACTAGTGCTTTTCTGCCAGAGAGGGTTGCTCCTCTGATACTGGCGGATTGAGATCCAGTACAGAATTAATGGACGCAATCAAATCACTAACATCTGAGTCACTTTCGGACAGATCAATGGGGCACATGGAGTTAGCCTCCGAGCCCCCTGTAAAGGCATCCTCCTCGTGCTGCGAATCAGAGCCGCGGGACGAGGAAGGAGAGGGAGCCCTACGTCTCCTTTTAGGAGGACGGGGTCTGGGACCAGATGATGAATCCTCTGTGAGCTCCGCTGAGAGAGCCCTAGCAGCAGAGGCACCCTGTGAAGGGGGCTGATGCATGTTCAGCAAAGTCCTGGACAGCTGTCCCATGGAGTCGGCAAAAGACTGGGAGATAGACCTAGAAAAGGATTCTACCCAAGCCGGGGGTTCAGCCACAGGGACCGGAGCAGCCTGAGAGACCACTGGGGGGGGCGATTCCAGGCTGAGGCATTGTCAGGTTAGAGCAGGCATCACAATGTGGATAGGTGCTCGGTTCAGGCAGTAGGAGCTTACATGCAGTGCATACCGAATACAGCTTTGGAGCCTTGCTCCTCGTGTGAGACATGCTGCTGAAGTGGGGGCTCAGCCAGAATGACCCCCAGAGAGTATATACAGAAGGTCCACAACCGGAGGTTGTGGCTTACCAGACCGCTGGAGCGGTTTGTGTGCCCTCCAGATCCCAAAGCCCGGACTCCCAAGCACCTCAGCAGGGATGCTGCAGCCAGCGCTGATCCAGGGAAGAACGCTGAAAAAATGGCGCCGGAGTGAAGAGAGGGGGCGGGACTCACTCTGAGAGCGGGATCTGGAGGGCCATAGAGACCTACAGGGGAGGAGACATTTACTCAGTGAGGAGTATCTCTCCCCTGTGTAGAACGGCCGCTGGGCGGAGCCGCACTGTCCCTCTGCATGAATGACATGCGAGGGCAGTGAAACCGAAAGTAGGCCTCCGGCGAAGCCGGGGCCTAAATTTGAGCGGTGTGGCCGGCGCGCAGGCACCATCGGCGCGGTTCTCAGGCGACAGCCAGAGAACCCGCTGGAAATGTCACAAAAAACACTCAGCACACTCTCCCCAACAATAAAGTACAAGGGACCCCCATATATAAACGTCTCAGGTACTTAGCTTGCTGAGACGCAGGGTTCCAAGTCCCTGGGGGCGAGTGCTCCGGTCCAGCAGGATCTTGAAGGGCTGCGGATGGAGACCGGTCTCCTGCCAAGCATGGAGAACCGTGCTGGCTTCCACTTCAAGCCAGAGCCCAGAGGGATGGTGAAGGAGCACGGCATGTAAGGCTCCAGCCTTGGAATCAACCTTAACAGCACCGCCGACACAGTGGGGTGAGAAGGGACATGCCGGGGGTCGAGGCTTGGACCCGCTTTTCTTCAAACTCTTTCCAAAAATGAAAAATCAGATGAGAATGCATGTGTGGATGTATGCCTCCTGAACACAAAGCGATAAACTGGCTAGATCTGGTTCTCCAGGGGGTGTATAAGCTCAGAGGGAGGAGCTACACTTTTGAGTGTAGTACTTTGTGTGTCCTCCGGAGGCAGAAGCTATACACACCCAATATGTCTGGGTCTCCCATAGGAACGATAAAGAAAATAAAAGTGGTAACAGAGAACCAATAAACAATCAGCGAGGAAAGTAGGTTATTATGATACGCCATTTATTCCATTCCGCTTTACAAGTGAAAAGGGTATACATAAAAAACAAAGTAGAATAATCATGAACAATACTAGGCACAGACTGGTACAATAAGAGAGGACCCTCTCCGCGAGAACTCACAGCCTACAGGGGATGGGTGAGGATACAGTAGGTGGTTATTACATGAGTTAAACAAGACAACACCATACCTTCATAGCTCTTGAAAGACTCAAAAAGTTCAACTAATGACTGAGTGCCCAACTGTTCATGGTACTTGGATGCCACCTGGACACAGAGTTGCAGGTTCTGTCGAATGTTGGCAGATAGCATAGCTCGCAAACACTCCACCGAATCCTCCACGGATAAGGAGCCAAAGAAATTCACCAGCCACTAAATATAAACAAGTTGTGCAAAAACAACATATTTTAGGCTGGTGAAGACTAATGCAATGAGTTATTAATATGCAATTAAAACAACAACTCATACAATAAATTGAAAGGAGAAAAACAAATTAAAACTCACCTCTGGGTTTAGGAGGTGTGTGTGCACTACAGCCCGCTTGATATCGTACAGGTCCGTATAATGCTCCAAAGCTCTCTGCAGCAGGCCGGCTTTCTCACACAGCTGGGCAATGTGGGCCCGGTCATAATGCGTAAACATTTGGTTACCAAGTATTGCATCTGCAACCTATTGGAGGAGGGGAAACAAAGTTGAATAAATTGGAGAAGAACAACCAACGATTGTAATGTCAGGCGTTCACAACCACTCAAGTGTTATTTATCTCAAAACAACAAAGGAACGCAAAGAATTAATTACCTGCGGAGCATGAATCAGATTCATCTCCAGGAGGCGAGTCTGCAGATGGCCCTCGGCAGGCCTATTGTTTTTCAAAGCATCGAGCAGGAATGAAGTACATTGCTGTATAAGGCTGTTTTCCATAAAGACGTCCACAATCTGAGAAAAAGAACATCAAGTGAAACGTTAATGGATGCTGCTCCAGAACGCACGTTTGATAAGCATCAATGACAGCATGTAAAACAACATACAACAGTAAAGCGGGCTTTACACGCTGCGATATCGGTACAGATATCGCTAGCGTGGGTACCCGTCCCCATCTGTTGTGCGACATGGGCAATTCGCTGCCCGTGCCGCACAACATCGCCCAGACCCGTCACACGTACTTACCTGCCCGGTGACGTCGCTGTGACCGGCGAACCACCTCCTTTCTAAGGGGGCGGTTCGTTCAGCGTCACAGCGACGTCACAGCGAAGTCACAGCTGCGTCACTGAACCGCCGCCCAATAGAAGCGGAGGGGCGGAGATGAGCGGGACGCAACATCCCGCCCACCTCCTTCCTTCCGCATTGCGGGCGGGAGGCAGATAAGGAGAGCTTCCTCGTTCCTGCTGTGTCACACGGAGCGATGTGTGCTTCCGCAGGAACGAGGAACAACTTCGTTACTGCTGCAATAACGATATTTGAGAATGGACCCCCATGTCACCGATGAGCGATTTTGCACGTTTTTGCGACGATGCAAAATCGCTCATAGGTGTCACGCGCAACGGCATCGCTAATGCGGCCGGATGTGCGTCACCAATTCCGTGACCCCAATGACTTCGCATTAGCGATGTCGTAGCGTGTAAAGCCCCCTTAATAGTAATAGCACTACAATGTCGTGCCAACTGATGAAGCATTAGTACCAGCCATCTTCATATGGGTACAGTACACTGCTGTTACTATAGCTGACCGTCAACAAAGCAAACACTATAAAATTCCTTTGTTTCCACAGCAGTCCTCTTGACAATTAAATGCACAGGTCAAAAGCAAATTATGTATTTTATACATACATCCATCTTTACTTTATGAACTAACTTCAGGTCCATTACGAACGCGGATACCAAACAATGACTCATAATTGCATTGTGTGGGCTTCATGACCTATGTAATTAGTTTATACAGGCCTCTGCAACAATAACGTAATTACAGCTTAATTATTGATAAGGAGGAGTATAATTGGTCAATTAAATGTAAAAATAGCAAAAAAAAACCCCACAAAAACAAAAAACAATTAACAAGGGATTCAGCTGGATCACCAGTCCATCCTTTCACAGCCATATTTACTTTCTAATGTGGTACGGCACAGTTAAGTATCATAGGAATGACAGTGAATAAACATGACTATAAAGCACACATTATAGCCACTGTCCACTTTTACCTGGTTAATATTGGCCAAGGGCTCCTCATCTTGAACAAGCATCTGGGAGAACTGTAGACCCTGATCTGGGCTGATCCTCATAACACTCCGAAGCAAAAAGATCCAATCAGGTGTATAACCAACCTATAGAAAACGGACATAATAATGTAATAATGTAAATGACTAAATAGATTTTAAGTAAATTAGAATTCAGTAGTAAATGATAAATAATTATTTTAAATAAATCAAAACCTTACTTTTTTGGCATAAAGGACGATCTTCTGAAACTGGCCAGTTTCTGCAAAGCACTGAATCACTTTGTTTGGCACACTGGCACGCAGGTAAACACTAAGCGCAAGTGTTGGGTCCACAGCCTTAACCAAATCTCCCAGCTCTTCAGAGCACTCCAGCTACACAGAGAAACAGAAAAATCATATATTAAAAACATTTTTCAAGCATGCAGTACACTAATACAGATTGCTTAATCTAGTTCTACATGTCTGTAAATTATGGAGCAATACATATATTTATTGACTTCTACGGGAGAGTTTTTCAGGAATGTTCTATGATCTATGCAGAGGATATTGTGAGGCGAGAGAGAAAATGAGATGTCACCCCAACCAATTGTGTGAATAGTAATCCAGTGTTATCTATATATAGGTGCTACCTTTCATTTCCTGTGATACTGCCAGTGATAAGATAAAGGGCCAGTAACACACAACTACTTACCAGCGATCCCGACAACGATACGACCTGATAAGGATCGCTGGTAAGTGGCTGGGAGGTCGCTGGTGAGATGTCACACAGTCAGACCTTACCAACGACGCAGTAACGATGAGCGACCTGTATAACGATCTCGGCGGTCGTTGGGACCCTGCCACAGCAGCACAGGAGGTCAATGGTAGGCGTCAAACACAGCGATGCGTCCTGCCCAGCAGGACATCGCCTTTGAAGAAAATGGTCTGGACCATTCGGCAACGACTAGAGATGTCACAGCAGTGGCCTGATCGCTGGTAGGTGTCACATAATGGGATCGCTGGCGAGATCGTTGCTACCTCACAGAAACTGTGACTCAGCAACGATCTCGTTAGCGATCTCGTTGCTTGTGATGGCACCTTAACTACTGAGATAAGATCCCCAAAGAACGTGTTAGCCTATTGTTTTGCTCAGTGGTCTGAAAGAAGACTGCAAGATAAAAAAAAAAAAAAAAAATTATTTAAAAAATAGTGACGTTGAAAGTGGAAAAAAAAAATCTTAAAAATATGCTTAACTTTAAATTTGATAGGTAATTTTCTGATGACACTATTCTCTTTAGAAGCCTAAAAGTCAAATATTGTATAACCCTACCTTATCTTCTTTCAACCACTTTTCCAAGAGCTGCTTGCGCCCTTGCTGCAGGACCGGCCTGCAGAGTTCGAGAGACTCCATCTTATTGAGCTGACCCTGATCTAGCAGAATCCCAAAATACTGAAGCAAAGGGGAAGCTTGTCCAGGCTGAGCTGGAACGCTCTGGAACTTCCTGATAGTGTCTGCAGTACGAAGGATTCCCTAGAGGGAAATTCAGAATGTTTACATTAAAAAAAAAAAAAAGGAATGTTATAGCATTTTGTTAGAAATTCGGGTAGAACATTTTTTCCTGTGGTACCTTTGGAGCAGATGCAGCCACCTTAGCAGATTCAGAGTAATTTCCTTGAGCAAACAAAGTGTTAAACTTCCGTGCAAAAAGTTCTTCAGCACCAGCTAGGTTGCTTCTGACAGCCATACGAAGTCCCACATCTGGGTTCTGTAGAACATTTGTAGCATAGTTCACAATGTTGTCTTCTTCCACACAAACAGATAGTACCTGAACAAGGAAAAAAAGGGAAAACACATTACCTGGTATCATAGGGTGATACCTTGTCTTCAATTCCTTCCCAATTGCTCAAATGAAGTTCGCGATCCAGTCACAGGACACACATCCACTGTTAGCACCTTCTAACAAGTTGATATAAAATGTCCAAAGTTTATTAAAAGTTTAGTTACCCTTTAAGAGTTACATTTTTATTCTTCAGTGAGCATACCCTTCCACTTAAAATTTGTTCAAAATTTGCAAAAGCCCAATTCCTATTCAGCATCCACATGGATCCAGTGGCATGATTCAAGTAAACATTGTTTCTGAAGCAAAATCAGATTATCAGGACTGCTGCAGCCAGTGATTGGTTGAAGCAGTCAGGTGACTAAAAAAGTGCGTCATCCAATGTTACTCTGATGACGCACTGTTCTAGTCAGCTGACCACAGCAGCCAATCACAAGCTCCCAAAGTCAGGCCAAACCTCGAGAGCCACATGCGCTGGATCTACCAGGGTGCTAAAGGGCAAGTATGCATCTAAGTGTTGGACAACCGCTTTAAACCTGACTTAGTAATAAAACAGCTTTTGGGCAAACATGGAGGCCAATATCGGGCAGACTTTTTCCCACATCCTGCTGCTCCCTCTCTTTATTCTTTCACTTTTTCCCCTTTTCTTTTCTTTTCTTCTCTTGTCTGGCTAGCCGCCCCTGTACCTTCTTCTCTAGGTTATATGCTTTATTCCCAGCTTTGTTTTTTATCGTCTTTCATGTTACAACACGGTCACCAGGACTCGATGGTCAATCTTGTTTTTGCAGCGACCTATATCTCTTTCTAGAATCACATTTCATTACAATTGGTCTACAAAATGTGTATTTGGTTTTAACTTTGTAGCTGATATAAGGTGACTATACAGTTAATTCTGTATTGTAATATCTTGAAAGTTTCATAAAAAGATTAAACATAAAAACAGCTTTTCAGTTTGCAATATCTGATTATACATATAACACCTTCACTGAAAATTCTAAAATCCCTACCTGTCCTTTCTTATTCACTCCAATAATGCCAGAGGTAGGTTCATGAGGGGCAGTAACAAAGATAGTATCAGCACTGATACGATTCATATATATGCAGGCACCGGACTCGAGATCATACAAGTGGATGTAGCCATATTTTGTGATAAGATAGATGACACCGTGTTTAGCTCCAATCTGTAGACAAAGAAAAGGAAAGTCCCAAACTGATTAAGACACACATTTTATGACTTTTTGATACTGAATGACCAACAAAGAATTATTTAAAAAGAACCGAGAAGGGTAAAGTTCATGAATGCAAAAAAAATATTATATATATATATATATATATATAGATAGAGATATATATATATATATATATATATATAGATATATATATATATATATATATATATCTATATATATATATATATATATATTTTAACAACATAAAAGGGTTATCCCATCTTGGACATTTTTGCCATTTTCTAGTAACATGCCAATAATGTCTCATATAGGAACACGGTTTAACTATTATACCGTAATAAGGAGAATATTATTAGAATTAAGATTTCTTCAATAAGTGTATAAGTAGTTTTGGGCTGTTTATTACTTGTGGAGAATATGACGTGTAAGGTCCTTTACCTGCATAGCCACAGGGAAGTCTGTCTGAGCTTCAGGAGGAAAGAAGACGTCTACAGCTTTCTTTGTAAAAGGCTGGTTTCCATTGGCAGGCTGTCCAACCTCTATAATGTGAAGCTACATGGAAGTAGAAAAAAAAAAAAAAAGCATGTTATTTGCACTATTAAAATATTTAGCATGTACATTTAAACTGTCTGAGAAGAGGGGGTTATTTCTAATATCAGACCTCACTTTAAATGAGTGAACAGATTCAAGGTTAAATTAATTGTCCCAGAATTCAACAAAAAAAATAAAAAAAAAAAATATTATAATTTGCCAAAATTATTTTTTTGTGATATGCTGCAAGAGATTGAAGAGGAAAAGGAAGTCATTTTGCGACTGTAGAATGGCGAGAAGGCATTAAAAATATAATTAAAACTTACTTGCCTCCCATCGGCACTATCCACTCATATCATGTCACAGTCTGTCCCCAATTGGCTCTCCTATATTCTTTGAATTATCTTCGTTCTGAGCCTCTGGCTACTTTGGGATGGGTCTTTTCTGTGTAATAGGCCCCCTCCTGTCACATATCTGTGGGCCTTACTACATGGAAGACCCAGCTGGAAGTGGCCAAAGCATGTAGACAGTGGAGACAATCGGAGGACTGGCGTTGACAGGACAATTATGTAGAGCGTCAACTCAATTCTTGTCGAACATATTTGATTTAAAAAGGTTGTTCTCTACTTTTGTATTGATGGCCTATCCTTAGGATAGGTCATCAATGTCTGATCGGCCGAGGTCTGACACGCCGAACAGCTGTTCTTTGTCTCTGTGGCGGCAGCAGGAAGCCAGAAATGTTAAGTTTTGGAGCTGATCCTTCTTTTGATAGTGTCCGCAGCTGGGTATTGCACTGATCCTATTCAGATAAATGGGAGGTGAATGTGCAGTATCTGGCCGCAACCACTATCAGAAGACGGAGCAGCTCCGGAACTGAGCATTTCTGGCTGCCTGCAGCTGCCATTGGGACCGAGAACAGCAGATCGGCGACGGGTGCAGCGTGTCGGAACCCGGCCAATCAGACATTGATGACCTATCCGAAGGAGAGGCCATTAATGAAAAGGTAGGGGACAACCTCTTTAAATTGAGATTTTCCCTCTCAATAGAAGAAATCTGCCAGAATCAAATTTCAGGAGATTAAACTCTAGTTATTACCAGTCCATAAAATGGGTGAGAAGTTGTGGATGGGTGAGAATCTGACCACTCTCATTGAACCCAAAAATAGGGCTGTGACATGCCCCTTCTGAATGGACTGGTGGTTGTGCTCAATTATTCTCTAGGAGACTGCGGGGGATAGAGTTCAGTCTTACGAAGGATGAATGGAGCAGTGGCATTCACCACAACGTTGATCTCCGCTGCTGGACCTCCAACAATCAGCAACTGGTTTAGATTCAATGTAACTTTTAATGTTGGGAATAACCCTTTAAGGAAACCAATTGGTCAGATTTCACAATACAAACTACATGCATTGCTGAAAAGATAGACATTAAGAGAGTGGTGTATTTCCGGTGAAAATCCATGACAATAGCATTATTCATCTATTCTTATTTTTATTTTATTTTTTTTAAAGTAATTACACCGGGGAGAAGAGATATTTAAAAATGTAGGTTTAATAATTATCTTTTTATAGTGAAATCTGCTGACAGATTAATTTTAAAAGTAACGAGGAAGGAGTGAAGAGGGTTTAGCAAATATCAGTCTTGCATCACAAGATAAGAAATGATAAGAAATTAGTTCAGTAAAGATATATACAATGACTATTTGGCCCTATTGACTCCAGTTTACCTTATTTTGCTCCATCGGAGATGTGAAGTTTACCAGTAATTTGCACCAAAATTATTTACTAGGTAAATTAATATACATGCCATAAAATGCCAGTCATGACAACCCATTGGAAGATTATTACCTTAATTTCAGTCTCTCAGACACTTACCTTGCCACCTGCCTGACCACGGACAGCAAAGCAGAAAAGAGTTGAGGGCTTTGTATTTCTTTCAATTTTAAATTCAGCAAAAGCCGCAGCGTGGCCCTCGATCGGCTGCGAGACCTTCCTGTCCACAGAATACAGCTGCATGGCACCCACCACCCGGTTTTGCTACAGTAAAGTACAATGATGTGATTAAGTATTGAGTATATATAGCTATGCAAGTTCCTCAAGATAAAAAAAAAAAAAAAAAAAGAAAAGATAAGTTCTACAATCACGACAACTTACAGATCTAGAGAACTCAATGCAGACCACCACAAAAATGAGCCACCAAAGCAAAATAATTTACCAAAGGTCCATTTCACAGCCCTGGACAAATGCAGAACGCCAACATAGCAATATGATCAGCATTAACTTATCACCTTTTGAGTGGAATAATCATCAATAATAAAGAGAATTATGAGATTGTTGATACACATTCCGTTTTATTATTGTTGACAGCCCCATCCGTGTGTACAAGGGGAGGTGCCAAAAAACAATGATTTTAAAGGGATTGTCCTATCTCAGAAGAAAAGTCTGTAGTCAGACACTGACTGCAAACTGCCGAACTGTCACTATTCTCCAGTGGACAATCAAGTGACCACGTGTATGTGATTTTGGCAGCAAGGCTGGGGTCACACGGGCATTAATGCGAGTGAATTGCATGACACTCACCTCCCACCCTGCTGGAGTGTAAGCAGAGTGTCAAGCCCCTGTGATGCGATCCTGCGATCACAGCACAGCCGCGGAGAACAGGGTAGGTGCTGATAAGGAGAGGGAGGGATTAATCTCCCCATCTCCTCCATTATCAGCTGTTGCGATTCTCGCATTGCACTCGCATTACACCAGTGTAATGTGAGTGCAATGTGATGTTTCTCTTGCACCCATAGACTTGTATTCCACCCTCAGCATGCTGCGATTGTTTTCAGTCCGATTAGGGCTGAGAAAAAAAAAAAAAAAAATCGCTCATGGGAGCGGCTCCATAGAGTAACATGGGTGCAGGTGGAATATGATTTTTTTTAATCACATCCCACTAACTCTGTTTTACTCGCCGTGTGTGCTCAGCCTTATATGTTGACTAGTTTCACTTTGTTTCTCTCAGAAAAGAGAAGGGAGAGAAAAGAAAGTTTAGTTGGCACGTGACAACCGCAATTATGCAAATCACATACATTGGCCTCCCACCCACAGAGGGAAGAGGAATCATGACTGTGTGTATTGACTGCAGACTTTTCTTCCACAACAGGACAACCCCTTTAATGTTTACATAAGATGTGATCAAAGGCCAACAGGTCTGCTTGCTGCTTGATTGGAGGAAAGTTTTAAACTGGCCAATGACTGACCATGAATATTCATCTGTCCAATCAGCAGCAAGCGGAGATGGACATTTAGGCTGCATAAGACATAGCAAGCAACTAGTGACAAGAGACATAACGCAAGATGACAGCTAGCCGAACACCAGAAATTTACTTCATGCTGAATATTTACAGTTTGTAGGAGTTATTTTTTTTTTAAAGTTATATAAAAAAAAAGTTATATAAAAAAAAAAAAAGTGAAATTGAGTTAGACAGCATGAACCTAGACACCTAATCTTACTACTACTTACGAATATCACCCACAATTGCAGTTTCCTGGCTGCAAACTCGTAGCTTAAAACTATTTCATGTGAAACATAGCACACAGGTATGCTATTGTTAGTCAAGTATAGCTCCTTGTGATAATCAGATACATTTCAATCCCCTTGGGTCTTTGTCAATAATGTCGTTGTAAAGGAATCACAAAAAGGAACCCCTTGAGCGTGATAGCATAGAAGACATAAGTACAGATACATACATAATATATACAATAAATATAACCAAATGCTGTATGTATGAGATATATATATCATATATATTTGCGCAACAAATGCATAGTATAATATAGAAGATTTAAAGAACAGGTCATGCTATTAACGTGGGTTACTGTACAAGTTAGTAGTGTTACAAAGCCGTCTGGCCACCTTACTCAGCGCATGAGTACCAGGAGAAAAATTGTATTACTTCTAGAAGCTGGCAGGATTTCCGTCCTACAGGCATGTGTGGAGCGATTGCAGTCATCGCTCGGTAAACTATGAGCGGCGGCTGTAAGTACCACCAAGTAAGTTCATTGCCCGCCCTCCCTACGTAGATGTGCTGCACTTCAAGCTGTCAAAGTGTCGGGCCATGCTTACATCCACCACCCACAATGCTGTGAACAGTAACTTGAAGAGGATTCAAGCACGTCTCTAAGACTGTATTAAGTCATAAAATAAAAATACATGAAAAGTACAGCAGAGAGGTAGCTACTTAGCTGAGAGGAATGTAGGAAATGTGAATAAGGTTGAAGTATAAGATGGCGTTCCTGGACAGATAATAAGTAGAATCCTGGTGGCGCCAAGTGCTGTGACAGAAAACTTTTTTCCTATGGAGTGATGACTTCTACGCACAAATGAGTCATCATTTGTATATTTTTTGTATATGTTCTACATATATCTGTACTTTTGCTTTTTATGCTATTACACTTCTTTCTTTTTTGTACAGTGACAGCATTGACAAAAGCATGAGATAGTCGAAACGTATATAACGTATGCCAATGTTTACATACCTATGCTGTGTTTCACAATACAATACTTTGCAATTAAAATCTGTGTAGTAATTTTCCTCCACGATACGTGCGGGGTGGCACACTACACTCTGCTAACGATTCCAGATTTATTCAATTAAGAGCAATCGAATTATTAAGATAGATTGTAACTAGTTTTAAGCTATCACCAGTACCCATCAGCAACACATGCGCTTGTCTGGCATGATTAGAAGCAGGAATGAGATAAGGGATTGCTGTTGTCAATTTAATGGAAAGCATTAGGATGAAAATGTTGAATGCTAACATACCCAATCCGAGCTTTCCTCCTAATAACCATTTATTAATCACTTTAAGCATGAGATTATTGGAGAATCCAGCTGAAATTATTGATAACATAACATGTATAGTCATGTTAAATCTCAGTCCTAGATTTTACGAATTAATAAAGATCTTAACTCACAAACTTGATTCTCTCTTTTCCTTATTTATTCCATTCTCAAAGTGATACAATACAGTGACACGTCTCGGTCAGAAGTGCAGACCTTTCTCAAACCATGAAGCCATGCGAGTGCCAATCTTTATTCGTTAATGTGGAGTCCATTATGGGATCAGAGCACCGTCAGACTAGAGTGCCCACCTGTTCTATGAATATACTAGTCCTAGATTTTACAGGACAAAAACTAAGTGATACAACCAAATTACTTGAGAACGATACCTGAGCAGAGATGCCAATGAGAAGAAGCCACTTCTGTTGCTCGTCTGTCCTGTAGTTAATGATCTGACAGCCAGCAAGACTTGCATGGCGATCAAACATTTTCTGAGGCTGCGAGTCTCCTTCCATGCTCCAGTGGTAGACAGCCGTCTCGGTCACCAGAGCCACTGTGTTGACAGATATCCACTTCCAAAAGATAACCTCTTCAGACATGGTGTGAGCTTTCATCTTACTCTTCATCTCAATATTAAAGATCTGAAGGGTTTTTCCAGCTAGAGTATGGAAAGGCAAGAGAAACAATATATGATGTAGATTTTGATTTGCTTTCCCCTTTAAAGAAAACAAAAAACTCTGAACAATATAATAATCTGAAATGAGCAGTAGCTTATCCACACAGCGAATGAGAACGTCAGTGATAAATGACAATGAGTTATCTTAGAAGGCCAGCACAAGTACATTGAAAGCACAGAAATGCATTTCAATTCTAGACAGTCAGAAGGTCAACAAGACCATCTTTATAATATTTCTATGGAAGAAAACGGCAATTAAACTGTATGACAGCTACAAATCAGATCACAAGCTCTATAACAGAGGGTGGTGAGGATGGAACATCTACAGTGAAATCTCGCCAAAAGGCCACCTCCTTCCTAAACACATCTACGCCAGAATATTTGGTCACAGACTAATTCTCGTCCTCGTTATGCACATTTAACACGAAGTACCGCAAAAAACAGTGAGTCTTGCGTGCGTCTGGTTGGGGAAGTCTAGATAAAGTGGATCCAGGAGGTTGTATGATGCCCAGACAACACAAATACTCCTGAGCAGATGCTGCAACTGGTCCTACAATCTCTTGGACCTATACTATACATTGTCCCCCAAAGTTCTGCACAACCTCCCACGGTGAGCCTCTCGACGGTGGTAGAAACCTGGAGATGTAAACAGACCTTGAAGTTATTGTGCTAGGAGGCGCCATGTTTCTCACTCATTCTCTTCCTAGCAACCTTTATTCATATTGGCCTCTGTTTTGAGAATGCCAGCCACCACCGGTCTCCAGACCATTTTACAGTATATTTTAAATGGTATATTTTTGTGCAGAGATAATAGGCTTCCTGCTCGATACCTCATCTAAAAGTAGTTTTAGGCTGCGTTCACACATCCGGTTTTAGCAGAGCCGGCCAATCCGGCTCAAAAACCTATGCAACGGATATGGCGACAAAACCGCATCCTTTGCATACGTTTTTGACATGCGGCCCGTCCGGTTTTTGCCGCTTGCGGCAGGCTACTGAGCATGCGCAGTGGAAAAAAACGCATGCGGCGTCCATAGGCATGCATTGCAAATCGCGCCGCATTGGCCAGATGCGTCGCGATGCGTTTTTTTTTGCCGGACAAAAAACACCGTGCCAGGCAACGTTCCATCCAGCCGCCGCATCGGCTAAATCTGCCGGACCGAACGCAAGCCCATGGGGCACAATCCGGCACTAATGAAAGTCTATGCAAAAAAACCACAACCGGCGGCAAAAAAACCCAACAAAAAACGGTTGCGGTTTTTCTGCAAAGCGCCGGATTGTGCCGCACAGGAAAAACCGGATGTGTGAAAGCAGCCTAACTTGACTGAGCTATCTTGTCTTATATTTGTTACAATGTTTTACCCCAAAATGAATAACAATAAAATACAAAATATTGTAATAAGTGACTTTTGAGAAATAAACTCAAATAAGAAAACATCCAGGCCTTCTTAGAGGATTTCCATTTCACCAATGTGTTAATTCTATTTGGACACCGAAGAGAGAATAGTAGTAGAGTATATTAAAGGGGTGGTTCACCCATTTTTATTTTTTTTTTTTATTTTCTCTACGAGTTCTACTTACCATTATAGGAGTTTGCTCCATTGGCTTGTATTTCCAGTTCCGGCACTGAGCGGCGCTATCCTGCACGCTCAGTGCCTGTCACATGACCCCCTGGAGCTGTGGCCACTAGTATCCTCTTTCGTCCCGTCAATTCTGGGCTCTCAAACAAGGTGGGTACGTCAGAGGATGCTGGCGCCACTCACACTGATTGACTGGGCTGTGGGCAGTGACTACCGCACATCACAGCCCAGCCTTGAGGGGAGGATCCGGATTCCGGAGAGCTGTGGAGCGGTGAAGGCAGAGCGCGCCGCTTACCATCGCTTAGCTGTGGGAGGTATGGGCTCCAGTGTGGCGTACAGGGGGGGTTTCTTCAGCTGAAATCCCCCCTGTCACTAAAGTATGTGATCACACTATCCGCCCGCTGTGCTCAGCTGTCACGAGAGCGGGCGGTGTCGGCAGTGTGATCATGTGCTCCTCCCAGCAGCACAAGTGACCAGACGCTGCATGGGACCAATCTGCTCCACTCTGTCACCTGCACAACAAGTACCAGAGTGGAGACAGTTGGTGACATGTAGCATCCGGTCACCTGCACAACAAGTCCCAGAGTACCATGATTAGGCAGTGCACACAGGAAGGAGGGGAGGGAACAGTTTGGGTGGAGATCTGAGTGGGTGTGAGATAGATTGCTAGTTACTGCAAAGGATTATGGAAGTTGTAGTAACTGAACCCAGGAAGTCAAGAGAGCGATTAACTCCATCAGAGCTGGAGCCAGAAATGAGGATGTGCAGCTAGAGTACAATAAAAGGTAATATTCGTAAAATAACATGATAGATGTGTGAAGAGGCACATATTAGCAAGATTTGACAAAAAAAAAAAAAATCAGTTTTGGTAACTGGACAACTTCTTTAATATTAATACACACACACTACATGTATATAAACAGACATTTAAATCAATAAAAAAAGTGGGATTGCTTGTCACCTGTACAAGGGGTATTCCCATCTCTAAGATCCTATCCCAATGTGTAGTAGGTGTAATAATACAGTTTACCCAAAAATAAGACCTACCCCAAAAATAAGCCCTAGTGGGATTTTTTTTTGGCTTCTTAAAGTATGCTTAAAATATAAGCCCTACTCCAAAAATAAGCTCTAGTTGCAGTTCCTAAAAGATAAAGAATACAGCAGGACTGTTCCACAAAAAGCAGACACCCCCTTCCCCACCCGAAAAAATAAATAAATAAATCACACTCACTAGACCCCCAAACAATTACAATTGGCACGTGCCGATGGTGGATGGGCTCTCACACACATCTGCGTCGATGTCAGCTCCCTCGCCGTTCCAGCTGTACTGCACTGGAGTTCTCACAAACAGATTGGGAACCAGAATCACTCACTTGGCTGAACAAGGTATTTAGAAAATACATTCCCTATCAGTTTTACAGCGATATAGCCACTTCTGCAGAGTAGTGAGCCGGCTCTAAGTTCTGTTTTTCTATTGTATACTTATTTAATGCAATAAAATGCAAATTTAAAAATTTACAGACCTCTCCATTCTTTGTAGAAGAGAAAACTTGCAAAATTGGCAGTGTATCAAATACTTATTTTCCTCACTTTATGTCGCTTACTCCAAGTGCAGGATACCATGGATACCCAAGCTGCAACACCTGCACATAAAGGTAAGCGACATAGATAAGCATATATGGTGGAGCTGTAGCCTCATTAAGCCTTTTTGGAGTGGGGTCTTCTCAGCATACAATAGCATTAGTAGGGAGGCCCTCTCTGGTTCTCCACAAATCGCTCTCTTATCTATCCTACCGGGGTATGTTAAATCTCAGAAAATGGGACTATTGCGGTTTTGCCTAGCAGCTGCCCGAGCTGTGGTCCCCAGACTCTGGAGGTCCACCCGTGATCCTGCCTTGGATGAGTGGCTTGGGGAGATGGCCTCCCTTTACAGAATGGAGAGTCTCACTGCTGAAATTCAGGATGCTACTGAAAATTTTATTAAGATCTGGAGTCCCTGGGTCATTTTTTTGGATTCTCCAGACTTCAGGTCCCTCTTTGGGGCGAGTTGAGACTCTACCTAGATTTTCCCTGCTAGTTATTCCCGGCCCTTCCTTGCCCTTCCCCATTATCCTTTTCCCAGTCATCATTCACTTTGTCTACTTCCCTCTTTCTTTCGCTCTTTATTTCTTTTCCTTCGACTGACCATTATGTGCCTCAATGGTATGAATGGTAAATCTTTGCTGTTTATGTTATAGTTTAATGGATTTTATAATTTTCTAATGGTTCAAGCCAGATTGATATAAATGTTCTTAAATGTTCTTTATTGTAACAAACTGTATATGGCTACAACCATACAAAGCCTTTCATGTTTCATTGCATTCTTGTTTTTTTTTGTCTTGTCTCTATGTGGGAGTTTGCCTTGGTCTGCAGCGCTGCTTATTGTAACCAACCTTAATTTTTCAATAAAAAAAGGAGATTAAACATTAGATAAATCAAGAGAACTATACAATATTTCTAAGAACAGAGCCACTTTGTACGTTAATAACCAGGCCTCATTTCCAAATCTGTTTAGAGTCCCTCTATGAGGTAATAACTCTTACGTTTCAATGTATTCCAGTGATTTGGAGACAGTTTTTTCGTGACACATTGTACTTCATGTCATTGATAAATTTTGCTGTATATTATTTGAGTTTATTTATGAAAATAATGAAAGTTAGTCAAAGATTTTTTGGAAAATGTCACAATTTTCAAACTTGATTTTGTACTCCCTTAAACCAGATAGTTAGACCACACAAAATAGTTAATAAACATTTCCCACATGTCTACTACATCAGCACCACTTCTGAAACAATTTTTTTTTTTTTAGAAGGGTTAAAATGGTTTATTAGTAATTTCTCATTACTTATGTGGCAGAAAATACCCAAGACTGACACCGATGTAAAAAACTACAGCCCTCAAAGAGCTCAAAACCACATTTAGAAAGTTTATTAACCCTTTTGGTGATTCACAGGAGCTAAAAGAATGTGGAACAAAAAATTAATTTTACTAAAAATGTTGCTTTAGCCTAAATGTTTAATTTCCACAAAAGGTAATAGCAGAAAATGCACCTGACAAATTGCTGTGCAATAGATACATAGGTACATAGATACCCCATATATGGGGGAAAACTACTATTTGGGCGTAGCAGGGCTTGGAAGAGAAGGAGCGCCATATGACTTAGGCTAGTTTCACACTTGCGTTGGACGGGATCCGTAGCATTGCGTTGTGTGACACATGCAACGGATGTGTTGCATATAGTGGCACAACGGATGCTACGGATCGTACAAAATAACACAATCCATTATAGGTTTTTTTCCTTGACTTGACGGATGCGTTAACGGAATCCGTCAAATGACGCATTCTAACGGAATCCGCCACCATAGGCGTCCATTATAAAAACAACGGACGTCAAACGGATTCCTGCATGTTGCGTTTTTTAATAACTACGCTGCGTTGTCCAGCGGATGCAACGCAGACACTTGCGTTACAGTGCGTCGTCCATATAAGTCTATGGAGAATAGTGCAGTGCGTTAACGGACTGCGCTATTCTCCATAGTGACGGAATGCGCTGAACGCAAGTGTGAAAGTAGCCTTACAGTGCAAAATTGGCTGGAATAGATAGCGGACACCATGTCACATTTGCAAAGTCCCTGAGGTGCCTAAATATTGCAAATCCTTTAGTTTTCAGGTCAGTGCGATTGCACAGATATCAGATTTATATATTTTTTTATATGTTTGCCAATACACACTAAAAAAACATGTATGTGAGCAGTCTTCTCAACATCTTATGTGCAGTGCACCTAATGAAGACTGGAAGCATCTACACTGCTTCGGAGGCGCACTAATGCAGCCAAAATGAGCCACGTGCATGCACAAGATTTCCAGAAGCTAGCAGTGATGCTGTAACTGTAATGGACATGACAGAGATGTAGATCCCTTTTCAAGAGCCCATCCACCATCAGCACTTGCCAACTGGTATTGTTAGGGGTCTGGTGAGTGCAATTTTTTTTATTTTTTGGGGGGGGGGGGGTGTCTGCTTTCTTTTGCGAGTGTGCTTTCTTTTGTGAATGTCTGCTTTCTCTGATGAAGAGTCCTGCTGTATTCTTTATCTTTTTTAGTTGATTGGACATTGCCTTATGGAACTGCCACTTGCTTATCTTTGGAGTAGGGCCGATATTTTAAAGGGAACCTGTCAGGCCCAATATGCGTTCTGACCTACAAGCAGGGTGATGTGTGGCCTAGAAACCCCTTCCTACCCATCCTTGTGTTGTAATATTGTGTAATATTAATGTATAAAAAAAGTTTTATAACTTACTTGTTCCCTATGATCAGAGGGGCTAGTCTCTTTGACGTCACATCGCCCGTGGGCGTTTGCATGCTTTCCGTGGTATCACGCCTTTGTGGGAGTGATAGCATCGATTTACATGAGCGATGTCACCGTCAGCTCCTGGAGATCCTGCGCATACGCACATCTCATTCGCGCAGCCTTCTTATCTAGGCGCTTGTCTGTCGGCTTCAGATACGCACTGTGCATGCAGGAGAAGACTCCTGCGGTTCCCTCCATGTGCAGTGCAGGTCTGAATCCGACAAGCAAGCACCCGGATAACAAGGCTGCGGGAATGACAAGCGCGCACGCGTGTGATCTGAAGTAGCTGATGGAGACGTCGCTCATGTAAATCCATGGTATCACACCCACAGTGGCGTGATACCACAAAAAGCATGCAAATACCCACAGGGCAATGCGACACCCAGGGGCTAGAACCTCTGATTATTTACATAGGGAACAAGTAAAACCTTTTATTTTTTTAAACATTCATATTACACAATATTACAACACAGGGATGGGTAGGAAAGGGTTTCTAGTCCACACATCACCTTGCTTGTAGGTCAAAACGCATATAGGACCTGATAGGTTCCCTTTAAGCATATTCAAAAGAGCGCCAAAAATACTACTTTAGCTTATGTTTGGGGTAGGTCTTATATTCGGGGAAACAAATCTCAGCACAGGATTGATTTATTTTATTTTTGTTTAAACATTTCAGATTCTGAAAAATATTATTTCATGAACTATTAAAATATACTTACGTTTGTGGGAAAACTCCTTTAAATCTGCATAGTGGCAGAATCTTCAGGTCTTGGTTGTAGAACAGCATATTTCTAGTAATTGCAGGTTGTGATAGAACAAATCTTTTAGCCCATGTTATATCAGATGCATAAAAGTGTTAGAGCAGGCCTGGCCAATGCATTTTATTTATTAAGAAATGTAATACAAAAGATATCTGGGATTTAGTAGACCTTTAGGTTGATTACGTTTAGACATGCCACGGCTATTAATGCTTATTACATATTTTCACTTTACTATATGTTCAATGCATTTCGGTATTAAGCTATAGCACGTGAAGCTCTAGGAGGTCTCATAAGAGAAAAAAAATGCGATAATTCCACTGGCACTTCCCTGCACGTCTTCTAAAAATGAAAGGGCTTTCTACTAAGAGCATTCAATGGAATTTGGCTCTATCCCAGAGAACGGCAGGCTGAGGAGAGATCCCACAATGGAAGTAATGCAGCAACATGACCCAGGCCAAAGCTCGCTCACCTGCTGAGTGACTGCATACAAGAAAATAAACGCATCCCCACGTCAGGAGAAAATCATTGCCTTAAAACATTTAACATACCCAAAATGAATTATTAAAATCTAGTCACTAACCAAAACACTAGTGAGAACAATTCTCACAAGGGGAATTTAAGCCATAATGAGCCATTACTAAGAAAATCAATAATCATTCGTAATATACATGCAATAAGTTCAGATTTAGGCAACATTTATAAGGGAACCTGTCACCGTTTTTTCGGCCTATAAGCTGCAGCAACCACCAGTGGGCTCTTATATACAACATTCTAACATGCTGTATATAAGACTACATAAGCAAGGATGATTGACCTTAGGGAGATCAACATCCAGCACCACGGAGACACCATCTTGTGTTTCTCAAAGCAGTGATTCTAGAACAAGGCCCCCTGGGAAAATATGCAAAACAGGACTGCCGCGGAAACACCATCACATGTCACAACGCTTGTTTCCTGCCAGCGTTGAGACGTGTGATGGTGTTTCCGCGGCAGTCCTGTTTTGTATATAAGAGACCAGGCTGCTGTGTACAACATAAACAATTTATAATACTCACCTAAACCGGTCGCTGCGGTGGATGTGGCTCAGATGGGAGTGTTCGTCCTTTGGTGCCGGCGTCGCACCTTTCGGCAATCTTTGTCACTGTCTGTCGTTTTTCTGAAACCGCGGTGTATTACGCGTCAGACGTCATACACACTCGCCAGCATTCAGGTCCTGAGCAGGCAGATCAAAGTATTGTAGTGCGCATGCGCGGGACCGTAGAGTATGTATGACGTTTCATGCACACAGGCTTCAGAAGGAGGACAATGATGGCTGAAAGAGGAGACACCGGAGGACGAAAACGCTCATCTGAGCCACATCCACTGCAGCGACCGGTTTAGGTGAGTATTATAAAGTGGTTTTTATGTGGTACACAGTGGTGTGGGCTCTTATATACAGCATGTTAGAATGGTGTATATAAAAGCCCACTGGTGGTGGCTGCAGCTTATAGGCCGAAAAACCGGTGACAGTTCCCTTTAAACATCCAATTTTCTTCATGCTTGAGCTGTTTATACACAAACCCATGAAGTTTAATGGGCCAATTGAAAGGAGTTGTCTGGTCTAAAATGACGAGTTTGCAGTCAAGTCTTTATGAATCTCCAGTGTCAGTTTCATAGTTTTAAGATTGAAGTGAAAGTAGACTTAAAGGGGGGTATTCCCATCTCCAAGATCCTATGCCAATATGTAGTAGGTGTAATAATATTAGCAAATACCTCCAATTAGAAATTTAGTATAGTTCTTCTGATTCAATATGACACTTACTTCCTCTTCAGGGCATTGCAGGACTTTGGGTATCCATGGTTATTACCACAAACAACTGACTGATTATATGCATGGTCGTAACTATGGATACCTAAGGTCCTGCAATGCCCTGAACATAAGGTAATGTTATAGTTAATCAGAAGAGCTATACTACATATCGAAATTGGATTTATTTGTTATTGTTGTTATTACACCTACTACATATTGTGATAGGATCTTGGAGATCAAAACAACCCTTTAAGTTCATGGAGTTCAACCTATAGCCCAACAGTTAGAGGAAGGAAAAAAACAGTCTTCTTATCAGGTGAAAATTTCTTCCCGACTCCACATACGGCAATCAGACTAGTTCACTGGATCAAATGTCCAATCACAGAATCTAGAGCAAAACATTGGTAATAACATTTTTCAAGCCATCCAGGCCTCTTGATTTTTTTGCAGTAAATCAACCATTACAACATTACGTAGCACAGAGTTCTTTAACCCCTTCACGACCGCGGGCAGTAAAATTACGTCCTATTTTAACGTGACTTAACGACCAGGGACGTAATTTTACGGCCTAAAGTTCATTTGATTGCCGTGGCCATAGCAACGGCTTTCAAATGATGTCCCCTGCTGTTTCTTACAGCAGGGGACCTTTGCTTGACCCCAGGGGGGGTGGCATCGCCACCCCCCATCGACGATCGATGTGATTGGCTGTTCAAATCTGAACCGCCAACAACATCGTTCGCACTAATTTCGGCAAAAATAATGCCTGAATTAGTGCGATACTGTGAGATCCGGCTATGAGGGGCTGAATCAGCTTCACCACACCATAGCCGGAGCTCTAACATGTCGCCCCCAGCCCCTGCAGCACTGATTGGAGCGATCGTGCTATGACGCGCAATCGCTCCAATCAGTGTGCAGTGGGGCGGTCTGATCTGCAGGTGGCCGCCCTCCCCAGGCCTGTGCTGGTCTGGGGAGCCTCCCTCAACATGTCTGCAGCGTGGACTGGCTGGTACTTCTGGTACCACGCCACCGCTGCTGCTGCTGCTAAGGTCACCGCTCCTGCTGCACGCGAGTACTGTGCTCACCTTGCAGCCCGTGCGCGCTCCCGCGATGCCCCTGCACGCTCCCGTGGTGCCCCTGCGCGCTTCCGTGATGGCCCCTGCCCGTGCCCCCCTGCAATCTGCCCCCCCCGCGATCTGACTGCCTCCCTCATTATCTCTATTCTGCTTCTGCAGCTCCTTCTCCGGTATCCCCCCCCCCCCCTCTGCTCTCCCCCGACGTCCTCTTACCTGTCTTCACCGGGTCGTCCGAGGTCTTCACTGGCCCGATCACATCTGCCTCCATCGCTGGGTCCTTCCTGGGTATTCTGCAGAGCTGTCCAACGTCCTGTCCTGCCTGCTGCTCCTGTAAAGCTGTCCATCTTGCTTGCCTTCTGTTCCTCCTGTAGTTCTTCTGGTCAGTGATCCTCTTGCTAATCCTTTGGGTACTGTGAGTATAACTTTTTTTTCTGTATCCCCTGTCCATTTTTACACCTCATCCTTCTGTGCGTCCCGCCGAGCGCTGATCAAGGATGCAGATAACGTATCTGCATCCCTGCTCAATTTTTGGCGTGACTTTTTTTCCGTATCCCCGACGCTTTTTGTATCGCATCCGTCCGTGCGTCCTGCAGCGGCCGATCAGTGCACCGCGTCTGTGCGTTTGAAAAGTCAAATGGCGTTACTTCTCTTCTGAGCCCCGCCATGCGCCCAAACAATTACTTTCCACCACATATGAGGTATCTGCGTACTCAGGAAAAATTGCATAACACGTTTTATGGTGCAAAAGCTACCCGATTGATGCAAACATTTTGTGGTAAAAAAAAAAAAAAATAATAATTTTCACGGTTCAACGTTATCAACTTCTGTGGAGCCCCTGGGGGTAGAAGGGGCTCACCAAACATCTAGATAAATTTCTTGAGGGATCTAGTTCCAAAATGGGGTTATTTGTGGGGGAGCTCCACTGTTTAGGCACCATAGGGGGTCTCCAAACGTGACATGGCGTCCGCTAATGATTCCAACCAATTTTGCTGTCAAATAGTGCTGCTTCTCTTCTGAGCCCCGCCATGCGCCCAAACAATTACTTTCCACCACATATGAGGTATCGTCGTACTCAGGAAAAAATGCACTATAAATTTCTTAGTGCATTTTTTCCTGATATCCTTGTGAAAAAAAAAAAGCTACCTGGTTCAAGTAACAGTTTTGTGGTGAAAAAAATAAAATTGTATTCATGGCTCAACATTATGAACTTCTGTGGAGCCCCTTGGGGCTCGCTAAACATCTAGATAAACTCCTTGAGGGGTCTCGTTTCCAAAATGGGGGTCACTTGTGGGGGCGCTCCATTGTTTAGGCACCTCAGGGGGTCTCCAAATGCAACATTACATCAGCTAATGATTCCAACCAATTTTGCTGTCAAATGGTGCTCCTTCTCTTCTGAGCCCCGCCATGCACCCAAACAATTACATTCCACCACATTTGAGGTATTGTCGTACTCAGGAAAAAATGCACTATAAATTTCATGGTGCATTTTTTCCTGATACCCTTGTGAAAAAAAAGCTACCTAGTTGAAGCAACAGTTTTGTGGTAAAAGAAAATTTATTTATTTTTTTACGGCTCAACATTATAAACTTCTGTGAAGCCCCCAGGGCTCTAGTTTCCAAAATGGGGTCACTTGTGGGGGAGCTCCATTGTTTAGGTACCTCAGGGGGTCTTCAAACCAGACATGGCGTCCGCTAATGAGTGCAGCTAATTTTGCACTCAAAAATTCAAATGGCGCTCCTTGCCTTCCGAGCCCTGCCGTATGCCCAAACATTTGATTTCCACTGCATATGAGGTATCTGCGTACTCAGGAGAAAATGCACAATACATTTTATGGTGCATTTTTTCCAGATACCCTTGTGAAAAAAAAAAGCTACCTAGTTGAAGCAACAGTTTTGTGGTAAAAAAAAGTTTTTCTTCTTTTCACGGCTCAACGTTATAAACTTCTGTGAAGCCCTCAGGGGTTCAAAGTGCTCACCAAACATCTAGAACAATTATTTGAGGGCTCTAGTTTCCAAAATGGGGTCAATTGTGGGGGAGCTCCATTGTTTAGGCACCTCAGGGGGTCTTCAAACCCGACATGGCGCCCGCTAATGAGTGCAGCTAATTTTGTGTTCAAAAATTGAAATGGCGCTCCTTCCCTTTCGACCTCTGCCGTGCGCCCAAACAATTGATTTTTACCACATATGGGGTATCAGCGTACTCAGGAGAAAATGTACAATAAATTGTAGGGTGCACTTTCTCTTTTCTCCCTTGTGAAAATGAAAATTTTATGGCTAAAGTAACATTTTTGTGTTAAAAAGTAAAATTTTCATTTTTTCCTTCCACATTGCTTTAGTTCCTGTGAAGCACCTAAAGGATTAATAAACTTCTTGGATGTGGTTTTGAGCAGTGTGAGGGGTGCAGTTATTAGAATGGGGTCACTTTTGGGTATTTTCTGTCACTTCGGCCTCTCAAAGTCACCTCAAATGTGATGTGGTCCCTAAAAAATGTTTGTAAATTTTGTTGGAAAAATGAGAAATTGCTGATGAACTTTGACCCCTTCTAACTTCCTAACGAAAAAAAAATTTGTTTCGAAAATTGCGCTGGTGTAAAGTAGACAAGTGGGAAATGTTATTTAGTAACTATTTTGTGTGACATATCTCTCAGATTTATGGGCATAAATTTTCAAAGTTTGAAAATTGAGAAATTTTCAAAATTTTTGCAAAATTTCCGAAATTTTCACAAATAAACGCAAAAAATATTGGCCTAAATTTACCACTGACATGAAGTACAATATGTCACGAAAAAACAATGTCAGAATCGCCAGGATCCGTTGAAGCGTTCCAGAGTTATAACCTGTCAAAGTCACACTGGTCAGAATTGCAAAAAATGGCCCGGTCATTAGGGTGTTTTAGTGGCCGGGGGTGAAGGGGTTAATCTCACTACTCTTAAGGCCCAGTCACGCTAAACAACTTACCAGTGATTCCAACAACGATATAACCTGATAGGGATCGCTGGTAAGTTGCTAGGAGGTCGCTGGTGAGATGTCACATTAAGCGACCCTCCAGCGTTCCCACCAGCAACCTGACCTGGCAGGGATCGCTGGAGCGTCGCTACACGTGGAAGCATGCTACGCTTGGTAACTAAGGTAAATATCGGGTAACCAACCCGATATTTACCTTGGTTACCAGCGCACACCGCTTAGCGCTGGCTCCCTGCACACCTAGCCACAGTACACATCGGGTTAATTACCCGATGTATACTGCAGCTACATGTGCAGAGAGCAGGGAGCCGCGCACACTGCTTAGCGCTGGCTCCCTGTTCTCCTAGCTACAGTACACATGGGGTTAATTACGCGATGTGTACTGCAGCTACATGTGCACAGAGCAGGAGCCGGCACTGACAGCTGTGAGCGGCGGAGGCTGGTAACGAAGGTAAATATCGGGTAACCAAGGACAGGGCTTCTTGGTTACCCGATGTTTACTGTGGTTACCAGCGTCCGCAGAAGCCGGCTCCTGCTGCCTGCACATTTAGTTGTTGCTCTGTCGCTGTCACACACAGCGATGTGCGCTTCACAGCGGGACAGCAACAACTAAAAAACGGCCCAGGACATTCAGCAACAACCAATGACCTCACAGCAGGGGCCAGGGTGTTGCTGGATGTCACACTAAGCAACATCGCTAGCAAGTTGTGCATCAGCAGCGATGTTGCTAGCAATGTTGCTTAGTGTGACGGTACCTTTACAGTAAGGAATCTGTGTTTGTGATTATAATTAAACTTTTTTACACCTTTGCAGGCTTAGGTGTAAAAAGATTAGAAAAGTCTCTGTACTGTCTCTTCATATATTTGGACATTGTAATAAGATCTCCCCCAAGCCTTCGCTTTTCTAAACTGAATAACTCCAAGTTTAATAACCTGTCTTGGTATTGCAGTCCACACATTCCTTTAACCTTTTCTCTGCACCCGCTCTAGATCAGCTATTTATTTTACTCCCTTATATAGGGCTATTAATTCCACATGTCCTCCTTCTACACCGAAGACCAAAATTATATACAGTGGAACCTTGGTTAATGAGAACAATCCATTCTGGGACTGTGCTTGTTAACCAAGTTACTCGTTCAGCAAAGCAAAGTAAGATTTCCCATAGGAAATCATTGCAATGCAGACAATTCGTTCCACAACTTGTTAAATGTCCCATCCTGGTCCCCTATTGTGCCATTCCACACACGCACAAACACGCACGCACATATTATGCTCACCTTACCTTCCGTTCCATCGCCGGTCTCCTGGGACATGCTGTTCGCTAGTACGGGCTGTATATCTGGTAACCATCGTGACGAGGGAGGAACTTCCGCACCCAGAGCGCTGACGTCAAAAGGCAGGAGCCACTTGCCTCTGATTGGTCAGCGCGCTGCCTTTGAGTAGCAGCTGACAGCCGAAGTTCCTGCCTCGTCGCGATGCTTGCGGATACACATCCTGGAGCGGAGAACTAGAGGACCCAGGAGGCCGGCGATGGAACAGAAGGTACACATATTATGCTCACCTTACCTTCCGTTCCGTCACCGGCCTCCTGGGTCTTGTAGTTCGCCGCGAGGATTCCTCCCTCATCGCGATGTACCGGCGAACTACAAGAACCATGAGGTCGGCGATGGAACGGAAGGTAAGGTGAGCATAATACTGTATGTGTGTGTGTGTGTGTGTGTGTGTGTTTTGTGCGTGCTTGTGTGGACTGCAAGAGCGGGTCAGAGCGCGGTGGATGTACGGAACCGGAAGTATGTGCGGTGAGTATTTTGCTCGTACAGCAAAGCTTTCTCGTAAACAGAGTTACAAATTTACAGAAAGCTTTGCTTGTTAAGCGAAATTCTCGTTAACTGGGTTACTCGTTAAGCGAGGTTCCAGTGTTTCATATTTTAAGTGTGGTTGCAGTAGTGACTAGTATAGAGGCAAAACTATGTTCTTCTCATGAGCATCTATACCGCTTTTAATGCATATTATTTTATTAGCAGTTGCCTGGCACTGGTCAGTAAAGTTGAGTTTGCAGTCCACCCATACACCCAAATCTTTTTCAGTGATCGTTTTAACCAGTGTTTTACAAATCACAAATTACAGTTACTTTTATCCACATTAAATTTCAATTGCCATTTCTCAGCCCAAGCCTCGAGCTTACATTAATCCTTCTGTAATATTAAATTACCCTCCTATTGTATTGATTACTCTGCAGAGTTAAGTATCTGCAAATATTGTAACTCTACTCTGTTCCCCCCCACAGAGTCATTATTAAATATGATAAAAAAAAAAGAGGGCCCAATACTAACCTCTGAGGTACCCCACTGTTAACGGTGATCCAGTCTGAGTGTGTTCCACTAATAACCACTCTGTTTCCTGTTACTGAGCCAGTTCTTAACCCAGTAAAACAGTTTCACCTATTCCAATTTTATGTACCAACCCTTTTGTATTGCACCGTATCAAACGTCTTTAAAAATCCATTTAGACAATATCCATTGCATTTACTTTGGTCCAGTCTAGAACTTACCGCCACATAGAAGCTAATCAGATTAGTTTGACCGATCCCTCAAACCCATTCAGAAACTGGGTCATGAGGTTATTCTTTTTGAGATACTTCAGGATAGCATCTCTTTGGAAAATCTAAAGGATTACGCCGCACAGTAGAGGTTAAAACTTACTGGCCTATAATTTCAAGGCTCAGATTTTGTCCCCTTTCATGAATATTGACACCACATGCGCCAGTCCTATGGGACAGACTGTCATTATGGAATCTGTGAAGGTTTAAAATAATTGTCTCTCTCTCTCATGGTACTTTAAACGGTTATTCCAATCTCCTCGATTCTATCCCAAAATTTAGTAAGTGTAACAATATTAATAATAGCAAATAACTCCAATTAGAAATGTAATATAATTTTCCTAAGATAGCCATGTCTCTTACCTCATGTACAGGGCATTGCAGCTTAGGTATCCATTGTTACGTCCACTCATAGTGACCCTTCATTTCTCGTGGTCATAACCATGGATACCTAAGTTACTGAAATGCCTTCTATCTACATGAGGTAAGAGACATGGCTATATCAGGAGAATTATACTGCATTTCTAATTGGAGGTATTTGCTAATATTGATATTATTATGCTTACTATATATTTGGATAGGATTTTGGAGATGGAAATACCACTAATTCCTGCAGTACTCTGGGTGTATGCCATCCAGGCCTGGGAATTTGTCTACTTTAGTGATTCTGAGGCGGTGCTGTGCTTCCTGCTGGGTTAAGCAGGTGACATTTAATAGAAAATTTATGCTATTCGTGATCATGCTATCGGTCATGGGAATTTCTTGTATAAATACTGTAGAGAAAAAGACATTTAGTAGATTGGCCTTTCCCACATCCTCGTCCACTATTTCACCCAGACTATTTGAGAGGGCCAGCACTATCATTTCTTGGTTTCTTACAGTCTATGTAGTTGAAGAATAATCTTAGATTATTTTTTTTACTTTCTTTGGCAATTAATCTCTGTCTCAATCTTTCCTACCTTGATTTGCTTTTTACAGAATTCATTTTTCTATAAGTATTTAATGCCTCATAACTACCCACTTGCTTTAATTCTCTAAACACTTTCTTTTTTGGTCATTAATTGCGCCCCTTACAGTTGTATTTAGCCATTGTGGTTGCCTCCCATTTCTAGCTTTCTTCCCCCTATAGGGTATATACTGTGCACATGTCCTATTCAGGATGCTTCTGAAAGTGTCCTATTTGCTTAGTGTACTTTTATTTCTCAGGACATTGTCCCAGTTTTTGGCACAAAGTTCAGCTCTTATATATTAGAAATTAACCTTTCTGAATTTTACTGTCCTTGTAGTCCCTCTACCATACATTTCATTAAAGGAGACATCAAAACTTATTTGTGATTATTATTACTCAAGTGATGCTCCAAACTCATATATTTGATATGCGGTCAGGCCTATTGGTGAATAATAGGCCTAGCGGTGCTCCGCTTCTTGTTGGGTCCTGAACCAGTAGTGAAAGGTAATCGTCTTTCATTAATGTCAAAAACCTGTTTCCTTTGCTGGACCTGCAGGTGTTTGCTCCCCAATTTATATCAGGGTAGTTGAAGTCCCCCATAATGCTTACCTCTCCCTAATTCACTGCTTCATTATTTGCTTTATGAGGATATTTTCTCCAGTTTCCACTAGATTTGTAGACTTATAACAAACCCCTATCAGTATTTTTCTCCCTCCTCTTATCTCCACCCATAGCGACTCCACATTTTCATCAGCCTCACATACATTACTAGGTAGGATGGATTTTAGGGACAATTTTCAAATAAATACACACCTCCCCCTCGCTTATTTGTACGGTCATTCCTGAACAGTCTATATCCCTTGTAAAGTAAGAGCCCATTTATAGCGCTCATCCAGCCATGTCTGTTATCCCCACCATATTTTTTCCCCAACAATATTAATTCTAATTCCTCCATCTTGTTGGTGATGCTTCTAGTATTAGGGTACATGCACTTTTATATATTTCTCTGTACCTCTATTCTTGCTTAGTGCATGAACTGTCCTCACCCCTCCCTCCAATTTTATTACTTATGCCCAGGTCACTATCTTCCCCTACTGCCCTCTGCCCCTCACCCCCCCAGGCCCTAGTTTAAACACTCATTTAACCTTCTAGCATTTTAGCCCCAGCACAGTTACACACTACCCATTGAAGTGCCCTGGCGTGGAGCTTGTAGCCAACGTAGCCAACAGAGGTCTGCCCAGTTCTCCAGAAACCTAAAATCCTCCATCCTATACCAATTCCAGGGCCACTTATTTACCTCCCTAATCTCCTGTTGCCTCTCTGGCAAGGAACATGGTACAAGCAGTATTTCAGAGAATACAACCTTCGAGGTCCTTGCTTTAAGCTTAGAGCCCAATTCCCTGAAATCATCTTTAAGGACCTTCTACGTACCTCTAACTTTGTCATCTGTGATCTGTGCCGATGTGCACACTGTTAGACGATTCTTGTCCTTGTAACATATTGCCCTATTTGTTCCCCTAATGATGGAGCCCCCTTCCAGCACCTGTGTGGCCTGAGCTGCGCTCCCATTTCTCTCCTTACTGGAGCAGACACCCCCTCATTCAGAGAAGGTGTCTTGCTGCAGCAGTGCACGTCTGTACTGACACCCCCCCTCATCTGCCAACTAAGCAAATTTGTTGCGGTGTGCCAGATCAGGACAAGTCTCCCTGGCACTCTTCCCTCTACCCCACTTTCTGTCACCCAGCTAGCTGCCTCAATGTCCCACAGCTCTCTCCTACGATCCTCCCCCACAGCTACCTCCGTGAGCAGAAAATTGCCTTCCATATTATCAATGGATCTCAACGTTGTCCGCTGTTCAATTAGATCCAGAACCCGGGCTTCCAAATGCACAACGTGCACACATCTAGCACAGCGGTAAGCACCCTCAAACGGCTGTTCAGGGATTGCATACATGTGATTTACATTGGATGGAATGGGAGCACATTTTCCTAATGGGGATTACACAAGACAGAAATATTAATTAATTAAAAAATAAATGCAAACTGTGATTCAGTACAAGTTACTCCCTTTTACACTCCCTGAATCCAAATTCACTGAATCACGTCATACATAATCCAAATCACACTTGGAAACAAATCACACTTACCAGAGCATTTAAACTTGCAATGGAAGACTATTTAAAGGGAACCTGTCACCAGATTTGTCCCTTATAAGTTGCGGCCACAAGGAGTAAATTCATATATACAGCATTCGGGAATACTATATAAGTACCCAGGCTGCCCTGTATACTCTCCTGTTGGGCAGTTGGGTCCAATGGGCATCACTGGTCTTGGATTTAGCACCTCCCCAATCCTGTGCAGTCGCCTTCTCCTTCCCATCTCCATGTGGATGAAGCGGCTTATGTAATCTACACAGAGGCCTCCATTGTGCTCCTGCGCAAGCCCCCTTTGATTTGCCCTACTGAGGCCATTCATGGCTCTGAATTGGGAGAATCCTCGCAGTGCGTGTGATGTGATAATTCACAAGTTTGCAGTCAGAGAGTGTCTGCAGACTCGTCATATTAGAATGAAGAGCATTTTTAACCAGTTTTAATGGGCCAGGTAGTCCATTCTGTTAAACTCAGTGCATGCACTAGTCAACAATTTTGCAGGTCAGACAGACATTCAAGTCTATGGGAAATCAAATATGGATGAAAACAAAAGACATCCATTAAGCAATAGTTTTCTATGCATTTTTCTTCTATATTTAACAAATGGATTACGGAGTTTAAATAGGGAATAAAAAAAAAAAAAAAGTATAGGACAGCTTACCTCCTTCAGCTTTTAAAAATGGATGAGGAAAAAAAAAAACAAAAAAAAAAAAAGTTGCAAAAGATGCAAAATGGATGACATGACAGAAAGAGGGTCTATTTTCGATATGTTAAAAAGGAAACAAATGTCAACATACCCATCGTCCGGTTGCACTCTTTGGACATTCACCGTCCAACTATGGGCCGCAAAACAAAGAAAGGGTTACAGCCTCCTGACTAGACCTAAGCGAACCGGAGAAAAAACAAACAAACCAAAAACCGAAAAAAAAACCAAAACCAGTTAGAATGTTTTATGTATGCAAACCTCTCGAATGAGCATCGCTGTGTTCGGTGATCAGCCCAGTGCGAGACGTTTGCAGTGTTTGATCAGATGATCGGATGTAGTGTGCACCAAAAAATAAATAAAAATGGGAAAACCTCGCCCACCCTCCCTTGGAAGTGATCAGTGTATGGCTTGCTGCATGTGGGCAGAGACCTGGACCGCCAATTAGTGACTTCCATTGGATGTCAGGTCAACTCCAATGGGTTCAGCCGGACTTTAGATAAAAAGTTTGGTTTTGGACCTGAACGTCTACGGGTCTGCTCATCCTAACTCCTGACAAACCTAGCAGCCTTATGTAGGCCTGTCAGGTAGTGGAGTTCTGGTCAGGAGACAGTCAATTTAAACATGTCCCGTACTCAGATCGTGAATAAATTGCCCTACACAATGTTGGTATAAGGACAATCGACTAACTACAGTATGTACATTGTGGATATACATGCTACCATCTACCAAGTGAACCATTGGTGGAAGCAATTTATTATAAAGAATGGCGGTGGTGTAGTACGCTCTACTCAAAAAGGAAATGTGAAGAATCCATCATGTCAACAACATCCTAACAAAAACAAAACAAATGGTTAGCCCTATCTATTGTTTCAGAAAAATGGATACCCATAGGACCAGTGTGAACAAAGCCATGAGAGCAGATGAGATCCTTTTTAACTGTTAGAAGTCATCTGCCCTATCATACTACAGAATTGTAAATAGAATAATCATTAACCCTTAAATGATGGACTTAATTTTTGCCTTTTTTTTCCACCTTCTTCCAAGAGGCATAACATTTATTATTCTGTTAAACAGAGGTATGAGACTTTTTTTGCGAGACAAGCTGTAGTTTTGAATGACACCATTAGTTTTAGTATACAAAAAAAAAAAAGATTTATTTTTTTTTTTAGTTGGTGAAATGGTTAAACAAAAAAAAATAAAAACCACTCTTGAAACTAAATAAACAGTCACCTTGAAAAATGATATTTACTTGCAAATATAGAGGTAATCTACAGGTAAATGCAGTTTATATCCAGTGAAGCCAGATTACTGGTTCAGCATTTCCATGAAGACCATGAAGTTAATTTTCGCTATAGCTGCTCGCTTCCAGTCATCAGGGTGGTGGATGTAACTGTTACAATCATCACTCACTATACATTGAATGCTACAATCACTCCTCTGCACTGTGATTGGCCGCTCTCTCTATAGCATATGCGTAGTGTATTTGTGTAGAACAAGCTGTCAAAGTGACAGGGATTCATTAAAGCTGTGCTCTGTGTGTAGTGAGCGGTGACTAATCGCTACTGTACAGCACAGATGGGAAGAGAGGCTGCAGGATGAAAATAACTTCACTTTCTCCTCGTAGCCTCTCTGCCCCAGTAAATTGGCTGCAAAGGGTTTAAACGCATACTATCTTAAGATTCTGACAATTTCTGCAGGTAAGAAGCATTTCTCAAGATGACACATTCCCTTTAATAACCTTACAACATTTGAATATTGTATAGCCTTTAAACACTACATTAGCTCATTTTTTCAGTAACACAAAATATTATGGAATATTACATTCCACCAAATATATTAGCGCTACCCACCCATTCCCAGAGGAGCTCCTCCTTTACTTGAGCCATCGCTCAGAAAATAAAACTGAATGTACTTTCTGGTAGAGTGAAACTAAAAGTTAAAAAAGGGCAATCAAAATGTACAGAAGTGTGATACCTTGACTTTACACTTTTTTGAAGGACTGATCAGACCCCAGGGTATTGTACTATGAAACTGGTGACTTATCCTTACGATAGGT